>NC_068315.1:26468140-26578322 GCF_025860055.1 Xyrauchen texanus
GTTTTCAAGAAACAATGTTTTCCTCTTATGTAGAATATTACAATTATTCCAAATAAAAAAATTGCGTGGCGAGAAATTATGCTTGTAAATAAGCATTTGCTAATGATAATTGGAGAGTTTAATAGGAAGTTTACTAACAGAATAGTAAAATTTTACATTACATTTATGCATTTGGCAGATGCTTTTATCCAAAGCAACTTACAGTGCACTTATTACAGGTACAATACCCCCAGAGCAACCTGGAGTTAAGTGCCTTGCTCGAGGACACAATGGTGGTGGCTGTGGGGATTGAACCAGCGACCTTCTGATTAACAGTTATGTGCTTTATCCCACTGCACTACCACCCCTCCTTAGTTGCACATTAAAAGAAAATATATACCTCCTAATTGAGAGAAGACATATCGTAGGATTACATTCCAAATAGAAGATTGATTGTGGAGGAAGTGTTTAAGCCAATTGATTTTTAGGGTATTATTAAGGGAGTCAAAATCAATCAAATTTAAGCCGTCCTTATTATAGGAATGTAATATAACACATTTTCTAATATAGTGAGTTTTATTTTCTCATAAAGATTTAAGCAACATTACATCAATCAACTATGGATTGTCAGAAGAGAACCTTGATACACATTAGGGGGCCTTTCATATACTGCGTCTGTGAGCAGAAATATAGGCTGAGTGCTAAATCTCTCCTCTTTCTATCGTGTCTGGGACCCTTCTGGGATGCAGAAGGGTCCCATCTCACACCCGTTGATGCTGTATGTGAGAAACAGGCCTTGTGATGTAACAGTTACAACATAGATAAACATGTGCCAGGCGAGCAACTGAAATTGAAAACATCGGGAAACTAAATGGATGGTTCTCTATTTTTTATCCATGTTGTTCCAAACTTGTATGGAACACAAAATGACCTAAACAAAAAATGGAACAAAAGCCTGATCTCATGAACGTTACATAGCAACATTTTGCAGAGAATGAATTTGTACACTACAACAATATGGCTGACCCAAAATAGTGCACAATACAATGGATAGAGGAAGATTTCGGACACAGCTAAAGACATATACCTTGTTCTTGGTCAGGTCATTTTTTATTTCTTACACACATATCAAGTGGCGATAAGGATGCAAGGATGGCTCTGCTCTCATTACAACCCGAGCAGCATTCCTGGAATGCCCAGGTGAACCAAAAATCTCCTTTTATGCTTGGGAAAAGCTGTTTAATAACTACCTGCTAGCTATCTGAGGTGATGAATTTTCCGCCAATAGGAAGAGATCACTTCTAATACACTGCTTGGGAACAGAAGGGCAACGAATCTACAGCACCTAGCCTCATGCCGCTGAAACATACAATGGATCTTTACAAGGCCTGATACATAGTGCAAACATTTCTTCTCTCTAAAACTGAATGTTTTTTTTGAGAGGTACCATTCAGACAATGCACAAGCCGTGGGTTAATCTACCGACCATTACGTATCAGCACTTCAAAAGCTGGTCAAAACATGCACATTTGGGAACCTTGAGAATGAAATGATATGTGACCAGATTGTGGAAAAAAGTGCATGCTACGAATTTGTGAAAGATTACTAATGGAGCAAGAATTAACAGTTGATATGACATCAACTGTTGCAAGGCAAATCAAATTGAAGCTGCGGTAACAGATGCCAAAGTCAGAGCAGAAGGGGAAACAAAGCAAGTAGAAGCAATTCAAATCAAGAAAAGATGCGCATACACAAGCATGAATAAAAGAATAAGCTGACGGAAGATAAACGAGGGAAGGAGCAACAGATGTGTTACCATAGTGGCTCTGTTAACCATCTTGCAAATGACCAGTCCTGCCAACACAGCTAAAGACTGTAAATGCAAAACATGCTGAAAATTGAACCTTTCGTGACAAATGTGTATAATAAATGTGTATAATGAAGTATAATTATCTGAAGTGACAGTCCTCAGCGAAAATGACTGCAACACAGATTATGGAACTCCTGTGGGTATTTAAAAATTCCACACAGAACTACGCTATGAAGATGATGGTCGATTCTGGGTCCGGTGCATCAATACAGCCACAGCATATTTACAAAGAACACTTCAGTTCATGTATCCTGGCCCCACCGGAAATGCAACTCCTGAACTACTCGAAGGACAGAATACCTGGGTTGAGCATGACTGGCTACAGTGGTGCCATGGCTCGGATGGTAGTGAGGTTTAGTGAGGTGAGTGTAAAGGTAGCCAGCTGGCTACCTTTAAACTCACCCCCCTAAACCACAATACCATCAGAGCCATGGCACCACTGTAGCCGGTCATGCTCGACCCTTTGAATGGGCATCAGCTGGCATGGGAGCCCAGAATGAGTGAGGAGGCTAAAGGCTACAGCCTCTAATGTCAGTCGCTTACACATACTGCATATAGCTATCACATACACTACTGCAAGAGTGCACCTCCTCCTACCATCCCTACCATCAATTCTGGGTCTCAATGCCTGGCACAGCAAGTTTGTACCCACCTATGCCATGCTTGTGGAACCTATGAAACCCTTACTTCCTGAAAGTGGGAGTCAACCTATTGGTCCATTGGCAGTATCCAATAGCATGGCTGAAGGTCTCCTGCATGTTCTGTCTTGTTAAATAATACTTTGATTATTTGATTTGAGTTCCATGTTTTATTAATCTTATAATTTATTCTTTTCTTTATTTCATCTGACTCCAATTATGAAAAAAAAAAAACCTTGTTGATATCTATGTATCGATGTATTTTAATCTATGCTCTGAATTTAAGTTTTGTATCTTGTAATTTTTAGTAAGTCTCTCTTCTAGACTGCATTTGTTATTTTAATGTTATTTGGGTCCTGTGCCGGCCAGATGCAGGTCCTTTACTACAAATTCATCAGTTTCAGATATTAGTACGTTTTAGACTAAGTCCTTATAGGTTCTCTGCTTTATCCATGTATTCTTATTTGGCTAAATTGAGTATATATTCTCGACTCACCATTTAGCCCCAGTCAATTAAGTTCTGTTTTACAGATTCTCGTCCTACTTTTAATATTTATGTTTAATTCTACTTGGCTAAGTTTAGTTATAGATTCTCGGTTTGCCGTTTAGCCTTTTAGTACATACTTAACTAATGTGTTACTTCTGAAGTAGCTTAGATAAGCCAACTCTCACCATAGATTTGTAGTTTTTTAGAAATATACTAAAAAACAGTCCTTCAGAATGAATCAAAAAATTACTTTATTTTACCAGGTAATAGTAATACATTCAAACAATCAAATTAAAATAATAAATCAAACTCAAAACTATCAATGAACCAAGCATAACAATATAATTAAAGTTCCATTCCATTCAAACATTTACCAAACATAAGCAATTCAACTTGCAATTACTTGGTAGAGAAAAAGTACACACTGCACCCCCCGTCCCAGAGCCAGCGCCCGTAGCCTCGACCATCCCAGTGCCTGTAGCCTTGACCGTCCCAGCACCTGTAGCCTCGACCGTCCCAGAGCCAGCGCCTGTAGCCTCGACCGTCCCAGAGCCAGTGCCTGTAGCCTCGACCGTCCCCATAACCACGCTCCCTGTTGGCCGAAAGAGAAAGAGAAGGAAGAGGGCACCTTCTCCCCAGTCTCTGCTTGTGCTCAAGACTGCAGAGGTCATCCCAGAGTCTTCCACGGCTCTGCTTGTGCTCAAGACTGCAGAGGTCATCCCAGAGTCTTCCACGGCTCTGCTTGCCTCTGCTCTGCCCCCAGAACCTTCCACGGCTCTGCCTCCCAAGCCTTCCACGGCTCCGCCTTCCAGGGTTCCGTCTCCCGAATCTTCTATGGCTCCGCCTTCCAGGGCTCCGCCCCTTGAGCCTTCCAGTGCTCCGCCTCCCAAGTCTTCCATGGCTCCGCCTTCCAGGGCTCTGCCCCTTCAGCCTTCCACTGCTCCGCCCCTGAAGTCCTCCATGGCTCTGCCTTCCACGGCTCCGCCCCTGAAGTCCTCCATGGCTCCGCCTTCCATGGCTCCGCCCCTGGAGACATCCATGGCTTCCCTTCCCTTCCAGGGTGGAAACCCTTCCTCACGCGGCTACGCCCGCTCCCCCAGAAACCATTCCTCCTGTAGCTCCCCCTGACCTGGTCCCTGTCCTGTGGCCTCCTCCTTGGCCTCCTGACCCAGTCCCTGTCCTGTGGCCACCTCCCTGGCCTCTTGACCCAGTCCCTGTCCTGTGGCCACCTCCCAGACCTCCTGACCCAGTCCCTGTCCTGTGGCCACCTCTCTGGCCTCTTGACCAGGTCCCTGTCCTGTGGCCACCCCCAGACCTCCTGACCCAGTCCCTGTCCTGTGGCCACCTCCCAGGCCTCCTGAATCAGTCCCTGTCCTGTGGCCACCTCCCAGGCCTCCTAAACTAGTCCCTGCCCTGTGGTCACCTCCCAGGCCACCTAGCAAAGTCACTGTCCTGAGGCCACCCCCCCCAGGCCGCCTGACCCAATGCCCGTCCTGTGGCCGCCTCCTGAACTTGTCCCTGTCCTGTGGCCACCTCCCAGACCCCCTGACCCCAGGAGACCAAGCTTCTCCTGGCTTCCCTTCTGGTCTGCTCCGGTTCCCTTGGTCTCCTGGCTTCCCATCTGGTCTACTCTGGTTTCCTTGGTCTCCTGGCCACCCACCTAGTTCTAGTTTGTCATTGGTTTTAGTTTATTGTCTTGTTATCTTGTTTTAGATTTCTGTTTGTTCATTGGCCTTTGTTACCCATGTCTTGTGTATTTGCCACCACTAAACCAAAAGGCAGGATAACACTACTTTCTCGCCAGATATTTAATCAAAAGTTGGAAAAAGTGATAAAAACTTACATTTATACACAAATTGTCTATCAACTGCCTCTTCGGCCACCTTTTTTTCCAGCTCAAATGTTGTAGAACTGTGTTCACAGGATTGTGGGATTTCATAGGCATGAAAGTTACATCTACATCTAAAAAAAACTATAGATCAGCTGAATTTATCTCAGTAGACAGGATGTGACGTACATTGGATTCAGACATGCATTGATCCCGTTGTACCTCCATATACAGCCTCCAAAGGTAGCATTTTCCTGGTTTCAGACTCAGCCAGAGACTTACACCTTGTTCTTGATTTATAATGTATATGAAAATAACTTACTGTACATGCAAACATTTTGCAAATCACATGAACTTCTCATAGGAAGGAGATTTCTGTAGTATAATGAAAGCCCTCATATCAACATACGTCTGTCCTCATCACAATTTGAAATGCAAAACAGAATTTGAGGAAAGCTCTGAAAAGAAAACAGGAAGATGTGTACTCACACAGTGCACTGCCTGCAGTTATGCCACTGTTAAGGGGTGAGTAAAAAATGACAGAAATAATTTTTGGGTGAATTAGCCTTAAAGTTTGAAAAGTCAATTTCAGTGTGTTTATGAAAGCACAATACCGCAAAACCAGCGCTTCATTTGTAAAATGCGAGGTCCCGAAACATAGCGGGGTGAACAATCCGGCAAGTGATTACGGGAGGGAGAAGTACATTTGAGCAATCAATTTAGCGGACCAATTCAAGTGATTAACAGCTTGCATCAGTTGCTTTTATTACAGTGTGCACATGACAAACAAACCAAAAACAGAATAAACAATGTAATCAACACAAGTAATGCCACAGTAAATTATGATATAGCGACTCTTACCTTTCCTTTTATTTGTTTAAAATAGACAGTCAGATATTGCTCTACCTCTGTCTCTCTATTTCGTGCTTTGCTTTTGGTGTCTTTTGCAGTCCTGAGTCCTTTTGAAATCCATGACCTCACATATGGAATGGGGTTAAACTGTGATAGTGGGGGTCCAACAAGGCAGAGAATGCTCAATTGGCATTGGAAATTAAGTTAATTTGAGAAAAACCCCTCTAACATTCTGCACTTGAAATCGCAACAGTGTTGACTGCAATCAAAAGGTCTTTTAATCACACAGGGATTACACCACCATTCTCTTGATATTCCCTCAAAGCCTGAATGGCAGATCGAGAGCTGTCAATACCAAACTGCTGACAAAGTGACTCAGCTTCTTTATCACCATATGTTGCTCTGGCATCCTGAGGCCAGTATTCAGGAAAAAGCACTTTTAGCTCTTCGATGAGTTTGCTGTAACACGTCCGGTCCTCTTCTCCCCCTCCATACAATAGCATTTGATTCTCCAGGCTTCTCAAACACCCTTGCCTCGCGACAAATAGCTCTATGTGCCGCGATAATGTTACAGTCTTGTTTTTAGAGCTCCAAAGACAGCTCAGACAATTCTTTAAGTGCATCATACAGGAGGCCGAGATTTTGGAAGAAACAGAATGAGGACAAGCACTTAGCTAAACCACTGTAGCTCGCACGGGTAACGCTGTCACGGGAAGAATCTTCTGCTGCCTGATTGAAATGATTGGATAATGTTCCATCCAGCTTCGACAGATCTAAAACTCGACGCAATCCATCTGTTGTCCAAGATGTGTGTGATTACACAAGTATACATAAACCATTTCAATAAAATATCTTACCTGATGATTAAGAAAACAGTCATCTCTGGGTCACTTTTAAATCCTTTCAGATCTCTGAGTTGTCGCCACCTCTGAAAAGCCAAGCAGATGTTGATTCGGCTTTTATTACGGCTTGTAGACTCTTCTTTGTTCAGGGTTTCTTTGTTTTTACAACCGGTGATTCCCTGGAGGTTTGCCATTTTGAATGATCCATGGTTAATATTTATCGTCTTTCAGCTTCAGCTACTCCCACACACACGCTACAGTAGCCGGATCTTATTTTCTCTGTGTACGGATATGACGTCAACACGCACGGGCGAATGGTATATGTATGCAATTTCCTGTGAAATCTGTCCTGAAAGCTCTAAAATAGAAATCATTATTATAGGTTTATCAAAGTGTATTTGGGTAAAGACCAAAAGTGGTGGTGGCGTAGTGGGCTAAATCACATAACTGTCAATCAGTAGGTCGCTGGTTCGATCCCCAACCACCATTGTGTCCTTGAGCATGGCACTTAAATCCAGGTTGCTCCGGGGGATTGTCATAAAGCTCATAATGTTTTATACACCTGTTTCTGCAGGCGTTTGTTAAACAAGCTTTAACATCATGTGACATGTATGTGTGACATCATGCCCCTGCATCTCTGCGAAATCAGAGTTGAGAATTTCTGCACGAGCCAACAAGTTGTAATTCTGACTTCAAGATGCATTCCATTGCACTTTTAATGGTAGGAAGTTGAAAAATCTGACTTAACGAGTTGGAACGCAGCACTACTTTTCAAAACTTAATCTGACACTGAATGCTCAAGCAGCCACATTTACACTTAAAACTCCTGATGTTGCTTGTTTACTTGAAGTGGAAACAGTCCTCCTTTCCTGTTAAATTAATTAAGCAATCACACAGTCACAGTCACAGGGGGTTGGGGGTCGAGGAGACTGATTGCACCACATTTATGGCACTTTTCCACTGCACGTAATGGTTCTATCTCGACTCTGCTCACTTTACTTTTCTGAGCTTGCTTTTCCACTGCAGTTTAGTGCCGCCTTAACGTGGGTGGGATTATAGGCTGATCATCATAGTTGCACCACCTCTACTGCCTTGACATCATCTAATATACGACACAAACATTACTGACCATATACAATAACACGACCGCTAGCTGCCAGCTACTAGCTCATTGTGCTGCATAAAGTAGTTGTTGCATGGGGATTTTACACAAGTGTAATAGTTCAATTGGCCTGGTTGTTTAAGAAGCAAGCTTTCCAGTAGCTGGTCAACTAAATAAAGTGAAGCTTTCAAGCAGAATATAGAGTTAACGTAACAAAACGTACCATCCTCCATCGTGGAAATGGACAACAATGCCGTGACCGAGTCCAGGGCACCTCCCACTGCTCACCGGTCTATTGCCATAGATAGCGTCCATTTGGTCAAACCACGGTTTGAACTACTCTGGCTGTTGTAGTCCTTGATTGTTCTGTAGTCACTTTTAAGTTTTTTTTTACTTTTCCCTACACTGTTGTTAGGTCCGGCGGCCAACAGCTGAGACACTTACTGAAAGATTTTTTAGTTTTGCGTCGTTTCATTCATCGCTAACGAGAGGAATGTCTGCATCTCGTTTATTGACCTCGGCGTGGTTTTGCGCACAGCCATTTCTTTTTACAAGTCGAAAGTCGCATGAACAAATTATACTGCTATCGCTGTTGCTAACATTGAAACTAGCTAAATGTCCCGTGTCGAAAATCCAGTGATGCTTGTAGTGACAATTCTTTCTGACCAATCAGTGATCTGCAGGGTTTTAACGTCACATTTAGTATCGGCTCGGCTCGCTTGGAACCTCGACCGAGGTGGTACTAAAAAATACCAGGTACCAGGTAATATCCACTGTGGAAAACCCCCCAAAAGCGAGCAGAGCCGAGTCAAGTCGAGCTGTACGTGCAGTGGTAAAGCCCCATTAGTGAGCCGCTGACCCTCATGTGAGTGTTTTTGTCTTTATCCCTCTTGGAGGCTTAATTAGCCTGATAAGGGACCGGGTGTGCAGCATCACGATCCAGCCCCACCCTCCACCCTGTCACAAGGTAGCTTGTTCATTGAACCTAATGTGTTTTATTGTATTGGTGTTAAAGTTATCTTTCATATTCCAACTTAAACTGGAGAAGCATTTTTAGGTGGTTTTCACTTGAAATCTAAATCTGTGGCACTGTGACTCACGTAAACATACGCTGATCTTTATTCACTCTTTTCTATCTTCAGCTGTTCTTCCAGTCCTGTCCTCCTCCTTAGGTTGGTGTAGAGGAGTGCAACATTTCTGATGTAGGTTGACACACACACAAACACACACACACACACTAAACAGGAATCACCCCAGACGAATGTAAGAATAGCAGCCAGATACAAAGAGCCAGCCACTGACACACAAGAATACATAACAAGGACTAAATAAAGAACTCTGTTCTCCTGGACAATAGATGACCTGTTGAATGACCAGAAAGACCATAAAAGTTAGATTTGAACAGCTCAGATACCCCACATTACTGAGGATCCAATAATAGATGTAAAAAAAAAAGTGTTTCTAAACAAATGTCCGCTAACGATCTCTCTCTCCCGCACGACCCTCTGCAGTCAGCTTTTAAACCTCACGGAGGCATAATTAGCCTAATACGGGACCGGGTGTGTAGGATCACGACCCGGCCCCGCCCTCCGCCCTGCCACATTTGTATTTCTAAGATTCATATAAAGTCCCAGTCTATATTAATTTTCCTTCCTGGGTTTTCAATATGTATGGAGATTGATCATTACACTATGATGCATCTTTTCACTGTCACTATGTGGCCTGTGACATCCTATACATATCCTTCCTCAAGTGTCTATGCCTCGTGTGAGTCCCCTCTGTGGCGTGTGCTGTCACGTCAGTAGTGCGCGCAAGTAAAAGTACAAAATGGTATGCGCAAAGTCCAGATGTTCAGGAGGATAGGAGTTCATGACATTCATCTATTTCTGTTAGCTATAATTTAAATGCAATTTCAGTTACATTACATTGTTATAACATCATTACATATAGGGAATAAGCCAATTATGGTTTTAAATTTTAGTTTTTTGTAACATATATTTCTACTTAATTTGTTTGACAATATTAAGTTACATCTGGATAACACTACATATGTATTTACAGCCACAGAGTAATCTGTTTTTCACCAGCCTTTGTCCGTTTCACACTTTAGAGACACTCCCTAACTTTGCCTGCGGAATGTCTTACAAATGTCCAATACAAAAACAACTTTACTGCAGTTTTTTTTTCAATGTAAAGATCACAGTGTATGTGATTAACCACATGCTTGCCATCCATCAATATCTGCAAGTTACATTGCATACTGCTGCAATTTTTCATTTGTGCAAACACAACTATAATGAGGTCAGCTTCATAATAACAGAACTACTGGGATAAGCAGATGCGTTTAGCCTACCTGTAGGGGAAGGCCTTTCGTAAGAACATAACCCAGAAAACACAGCAGAAAGAGAACACGATATTCCCATTTAGGGAACTCCAGCACTTGAATTGCACAATGCCATTACAGTTATAACAATCACTTTATATACAAAAGCCTATTTTGTTGACTAAACTGAAATTGCTACTTTTAAGTTAGCAGAATATGTACTTCAACCTGTATGTGTATGTTCGATTTTTGCCAGCAATGCCAGGCAGACTCCCACCAAAAACATTACTTAAAACATCTGCAATGTGGAAAAGCCTGAAACATGAGCCGTGATTGGACCAGTGAACTGAAGCAGTGAACTGAAGCAGGCTGGAATGACTGATGTGACAAGCTTATAACAGTTTCCGATTAGAAATAAAGTTTTTCATCTCCAAGGGGCGCAATGCAGCCAAGAAAGCTTAGGTCCAATTGAGTCGAATTCAAATCTTAGGGTGTCTTTGTCTCACTACCACTTCTATAATAAAATTAGAATCGTTTTAACACTTGTGTACCACAAGGGTCATGGCCCCTAACCACATCCTCCACAGTTTTAGCAATAAATGCATTGAGTTAATATGGGTTATTGATAGAAAATTGTATATCCTTTCTTATATGCTAAAATGAGAACTTTCCTGACCCATGACTTAAAAAAAATAAAAATACATAATTTATGTTAAAAATATATTCATTTAAAAGAAAAAATCGATTATTTGTATTCTCTTATTAAATCTTATTTATGTATACATTTTGGATGGCATATACATTTTTTACTTTTTATAATTGTTATTTATTTTATTGTTTATTTTTTCCTTCATTTGTACTTGTCTTTATGATTGTATTCATACATTGTTTGATCTTATTGAACATTTATATAGAAAAAACTCCAGTTTTACCACCAATTGGTTATCTGGAACAATTTCACAGTGTACGCCATCTGACCAGCATAAATATTTTTTAAGTATTCTGTACTGATTCAATATGGGATGCATTATTTTATCTTTAAATACGTGACGATCCCGTATTTTACGAGACAGGTTGCAACCCTACACAGTAAAAACAGAAGTGTTAATTTAACTCCTATAGAGTTGAATTTGACTCTGTTTCAGATAACATTTGGTCCCACTCGAAATCAGTGTAAAATTTACTCTTTGGTCAGTGTCAAGTTTTTAGAGTTAATTATACTCAATATTGTGTAAAAAATAACAATGAAATGTGTAAAAGTATTTAACACTGTAGTTTAATCACACTGTTAAGAGTAATATGATTACACTGTATAGAGTTAATTTAACTACAATTTTACTTTAAAAAGATGACACTTTAAGTGTAATATTTACTTTTAATTTCTCTACAGTGTTTAAAAAAAAAAAATCATAAGATGCAGCGTTACTGAATTATAGAACTATCAACTACTATCAAATGAAAACAAGCACAATAACATTAGATCACAGCACTCACAATTTATTGTAAAAAACGCATTTCAATGTCAGTGAATTTACATTGCAAACCCTTTGCCTTGTCTCTGACAGAAACATGTATAACATCATAAAAATGTTTACCAGAGAAAGCAATATGGCACGACAAGGAGAGTTGTGTCATTCCCTCCATATGACATTTGTAGGTCAAAAGGCCTAGGGTAATGCAGGTTGTCGACATGAAAAAAACAAAATCCTGCTTTGATCTGATCACCTCATATGCATGGAAATGTTCTTGAAAAGTTACTGTAACTAAAGGCACTGTGAGTAGCAACAGTTTTTCACACATTATCAGAACTGACTCAATCTGATAAAACACGGGCACTTCAGATTCAACTTTGCCACAGATAACCAAGTATGGGCGATAAACAAACCCATTATGTTTAGCCCAATTAACCTTCATAACCTGAATGCTACTGGGCACTTGCATTGCCATAGCAATTCCAGAACCTCCTTTTACCATATTTAAAGACACCATTTTTCCAGGACCAATGTCTAACCGACTAAAAGTTGTTGAACTTCGCCAACTATATGCCGTATGATTTTGATGCTTTTTTGCCAGCGTTTTGGTAATATTTTTAAACGATTTAAGCTGTTTTTGAAAAATTATGCTTGCCTTCATACCTCATACACCAACTATGAAGGACAGGCCCAATTTTCTGGATGCAGCGGGGATAGTGGATAAGAAAATGGTGCTTTGGTAAAAGGTTTTCTGAGGATACAACTTCTTAAACAGTGTGTGGTGATCCACAATTAAATGTTTTAAATATACACATAAACCTTGAGATAACATGGGTGAGAATATAATGTTCATTATTTGAAGTAGTAAAAGAAGCAGGTCCCAGTGTTGGTCAGTAGAAGTTACCAAATCTCCAAAGATAAGAGGAACATTCCTAAGTAAGCACCAGGACTGAACTGCATTCAGTCCCAGATCATTAGATCCTTCACCTAAATTAACAGCTACAGGCCTGTTGTTTCTCTCCATGAAACCATAATCAAAACTTTGTATTCTTGAATGTATTTCTGCTGATGTAACATGTTTTTCCTTCAAATACAGAAATAATACCTTCAATTCATACTGGCCCACCCCTTCTAACACATCATGCATCACATCAACTGAGAAGTTCTCTGTTGTGTGAAAATACTCCAATGAATTTAATATGCATGACCTTTTCACACCAAAAACGTATGGAAGGGATGGATTACAAGCCATTTCTTGACAGTGAGCAGTGTGTATATCTTTGGTGCATAAAACTATTTTGGAAGAATCTTCAGAGAATTCTGTCTGAAAGTCCTCCTTTTCCGCTAAACAGAACCTGCAACAGTACCTTGCACTGAAAGACTCCACCAGACCAAACAAACTATGCAAACCCAAATTATCACCAGTAACCTGTACTACAGTGCCACGAACATAACCATCGTATAATGGAATCTCAATACCATCACTCTCTAACACTTTAATGTCTCGAACAATGGGAGCAAAAATTTCACTAAAACCATACCGTTTAACATCTTGAGTATGAAATAAAGCGCACAGGTGTATGTTAGCCAAAAAGAATTCCATTTTGGAGAGAAGTTTCTTAAAGTAAAATATACTCCACCCAATTTATGAATACCTCAGCTTAGGACCCAGAGGGTTGGCGACCTCAAAGTCATCATAGAACATCTGGATCTGTATTGTCTGCTTCTCAGTTGAGAACAGGGGTGACTTTTAAAAATGATCCATCACAAATATCTCTCAGTCTAGAGTCGCTGGTAGCTGAGCTTTGCAACATTTCTGCAACATACTGACTTTTAAATATTGACTGCAGTGTAGATAAAATTGGAATATACATGAATTTATCTTGAACTACTACCTGATCATATGTTCCAGTCTTTTTATTTCGTCTTGTGTCAAATCTTGAACCAATCACACATTCAACTGGTTCTACTATTTCCCACTTGTCATTCATAAATTTTGATCGCTTGTATTCGAATTTAAAATTGTGAAAGGATTCTCTAACCCCTCAAAACATGCCTCAACTTTCTTGCACATTTCCGTTTCTCTTTCATTACTAAATACATGCTTTATCACTGTCTCTTTAGCATGCTGATGGATATCTTGAACAATCTCTTCCATGGAAATCACTACAGAATTAAGTGTACTTTGACCAACTCCTGCTGCCTTTAGATCAGAAATTACAGCTGAACAACTATTTACAATGTATGGGGAAGATAACTGTGACTCAGCCTCTAAATATTCAGTCGACTCTTCAACATGAAAAACATGACTTGTATTGACGGTACTTTGAGGAAATGAAAGATCATATTCTACAGAATCAACTAAACTGCTTCCATGGCACTTATTAAGATGCTTTCTTAAACCAGAAAAACTACCAAAAGAACGTGAGCATCCTTCTTGACCACACTTCAGAAAAAGATTCCTGCCTGTACATAGCCCATGAATTATCTTAAAGTGCTTAACAAGGTTGTTTGGACTTCCATGGTCACTTTTGCAAAGAAAACACTTCATAGTTTTATCTCAACTAACGCACCATTCTTGCTCGCAACTCTGCAACTCTAGGAGTCTCCTTTGTTTCCCCATGTCGATGTTATAGATGGTTGTTTGCACAAAAGTGAAAAAGCTGCTCAGGGAAGAACTGTATGACGTACCAAAGGCGTAATGGGCTTTAAAGAGTTCGATCAAAAGCTCCAACTGAACCTTTTGCCTTGCATGGAAGTGCATGCTTGTCAACCACAATGAAGTAGGAGTGAATGGTGCTCTGTGTGGATCCCTGGGCGAGAAGGTAGGGCTGACTGCTTTGGGTGATGTTGTCTAGATGCTGCTGCACACTGGTTCCAACCTACAACAAAACACATTCAACAGAATTGTTTTGGTGACTAACTTCTGACAATGGATCAGATTACATCAAACTGTGCACAAGATTGAGGTGATGGAAGATATATTTTAAACAACTGTTAAAGGATGTTCACTTTGAGAAAATGTTTTGCTGATAATTTACTCACCCCCATGTCATCCAAGATGTTCATGTCTTTCTTTCTTCAGTCGAAAAGAAATTAAGATTTTTGAAGAAAAAATTTCCAGGATTTTTCTCCATATCATGGACTTCAATGGTGACCAACTGTTTGAGTGTTAAAATGAGGGTTCAAAGTCTGTCTCAATGCAGCTTCAAAGTCTCGACATGATCCCAGCAGAGAAATAAGGTTCTTATCTAGCTGAAACGATTGGTCGCTTTCAAAATAAAAATAAAAATTATATACTTTTTATCCACAATTGCACGTCTTGTAGAATCTCAAGATCCGCCACACATTATGTCATGACGTTGAAAAGGTCACGCTGGGACGTAGGCGGCAAAGACTAATATAAACGGCCTTTACCAAAAAAAAAAAAATAATTAATAAATAATAAACAATGATGTCGGACGATTTTGAAAGTAAAGGAGAAAATGAGATCAAGTTTTTCGCGCTTCCCTACCTTTTTGAACCTTACGTCTATGTCCCGCGTGACCTTTCTGACGTCATGACATAATGTGTGGCGATCTTGTGCAATTGTGGTTAAAAAGTATATCAGTTTTATTTTTATTTTGAAAACTACCGATTGTTTCAGCTAGATAAGAACCTTACTTCTCTGCTGGGATCATGTCGAGACTTTGAAGCTGCATTGAGACAGACTTTGAACCCTCATTTGAACCCTCAAACTGTTGGTCACCATTGAAGTCCATGATATGGAGAAAAATCCTGGAATGTTTTCCTCAAAAACCTTAATTTCTTTTCAACTAAAGAAAGAAAGACATGGACCTCTTGGATGACAAGGGGTTAGTAAATAATCAGCAGAATTTTTTTATAAGTGAACTAATCCTTTAAGCATACCTTTTGAAATCTGATGAGCTGATCTACAGCTTGATATGCAGACAGCTTTCCGGCCTCTTTCTACCTTGTGCAGATGGTGGTAGCAAATAGAGCAGCAGCAAGATGGCAGACATGTCACTGTCCCAGCCTACAAATAAGTAAATAAAACCTGGTTAACATTATGCCATAGCATAGCATTCAAATTGACAACTTGCACCATTACTGAAAATGTACACTACACACCTACATAACCCACAATAAAAAGTAAAACAGTTCCATTCACCATTCTCAACTTCAGCAGCTGACTCAGCATTAGCGATCAAATCCAAGAGTTCTGTGGTGGGTACAAGTCCATGGCTTTCCTTTATTACTTTTGCTTTGAAAGTGGTTGGCCACTTCTCCAAGAATTTGTTGGCCGTGGCCTTACCAAACAGAAGTCTGAAATCTTGTTCTATCTGCAATGTAACACACATAGACAGAAGTGATGAGTGATACCTAATGCTATATTGGATATTTTGGTGATGCAGTGAATTAAGATGTCATACCAGTCCTGGTGTGTCCAGAAATCTTGGGAAGACCAAGAAGACATCTGATGATTTGGCTTCATCGTTGACCATTGCTTGCCGATATATGAAGGTCATTTTCATCTTCTCACGGACAGTCTTTTCATCAGCAGAGTGTCTCAAAACAGCAATAGCTGCTTCCACATCCTCATCAGATGGCTCTCTGTCATAGGTGAAGGGCTGACGACCACGGCCTGGCCCACCAACTTAAGACAAAATACAATGTTAAGAACTCATTTCTGTACAATTGACAGGTCACCATTATATTCACATGTCACTGATCAGTAAACATACCTTTAGGAGATTTGCTGACTGAGGCACCTCTTTCCTCTGCTGTTTTTCTTTGTATAGTCTTCAATCGCCATGCAAGGTATCCCGAACCACTCTCCGGATCGTAGTAATGTTCCTATGTGATTATAAATAAATTATAAAGAAGTACTATTAACATTTCAAAGAGTGAATATGTGCATAATGTTGCAATAACCCATTTACTTACATATCCATGTTGTGAGTATGGGTCTTCTAGATAGGGAAACAAAGCTACTATCCCCTGTGCATACATCACTCTGACACTTTTGGGGGATGTCCTAGCATATGAATTCAAAGTTAACATCACACTAAATTGACATTGCTCAACACAATTTACATAATTAATAACTGTAAATTAATAACAATGTTTCTTTACAGCCCATATATATGCTTAATGCTTACCCATGTGTTTCTGTCATCTCAGCAGCAAGTATGTTAATCATCTGTCTTCTGGTGGCATCTGTCAGAGATTTGGTTTTTCCATACTCTTGCATAATGTGTTCACCTCCAGGCTTTGATGTTAGGATTTTTTCAATCAACTATAGGTGGAATAAAATGTGCTTTCCATTATTGTAAAACCATATGTAATGCTGAAAAAATTGTTATCTAAAGAACACTTACCATGGTGAAACAACATTCAGATTGGACTTAACAGCAATTTCCACCACTTACCGCTTTTGCCTCGTAGTTTATGTGGCATGGCCTTTTAGGCTGGCTTCCTTCGTCAGCTGCTACTTCTTCAACAGGGTCACACATCATGAAATTCAGGATGACGGTG
Organism: Xyrauchen texanus; assembly: GCF_025860055.1. Lineage (NCBI taxonomy): Eukaryota > Metazoa > Chordata > Actinopteri > Cypriniformes > Catostomidae > Xyrauchen > Xyrauchen texanus. The sequence continues at coordinate 26,485,072 of NC_068315.1, forward strand.
TCATCAGATGTACCCGAGCATGATGATGATTGAGAGGCACCTGTTCATTATGAAATTTGTACAAAACATAGAAACATATTACAAGAAACAGTTATTTTTAAGACAATAAATGTTCTCATTCCAGCCTTTAAACTAAACAAACTAATTTGTGAATTGTCTGAATGAATACCAAGTCCTCCATTGCCCAGCATGATTTTGAAAGTTCCAGGTGACTCCTTCACTATTTCTTCAAAAACCTCTGTGTCAACTTCTGTGTCTGACTGGTCATACACCTTAATGTCTGGCTGCCTGCTTTCTGGTATGTTGAATTTTAGACACGCTGTTTAAAAAAATTTAAATAAAAAAACATGCACTCCCTTCTCACAAGAATCAAAGGTCATATTTAAGTTTGCCTCATGTATTCACAAAATGATGAAAGACAAGTATCTGCACCCAATTTTAAGTAACTGAAAATATAAAGCGGCAAAACAGAAATTATTATTGACCTAACTAGGTATCATAACATAATAGGTTAATGTTGTATTATTTTGTCATTGGGTGATGTATATTGGTTTAACCTACTGTACCCACCTTCTTTCAAGAAAGCATCGAATGTCAGCTCAGACAGCTTGACGTATTTCTGCTCTTTCCCGAATTGAACACGCAGCATTTTGCCCCTGTTAACAAAGAAAAGATATATTCAAAAATCATCAGTAGTGGCAATGCACTATGCATTACTTAGATGTTACACTGCAATTACAAAGGGCGGCTGAAGAAGACAAAGTTGTGCTGGTTGAATATATATCTCATTAGCCATTTTAGTTCGAAGAGTAACGTAACCCGTTAAAATGGTTAAGCCATGTTAAACAAATACGTCATGCAATCAGTGATCTAAGTTATCGTTTTATAAGACCAACATTAACTATCAGAAGCATGCTAACATTACCGTATAAAAAACCCAGATTAACGTTGCCTGGGAAGCTAAAAAAAATACGTTAGCTAAAAATAGCTATTAACTGTATTAAATCTTTTGTTGTTATAGCGACCGAGCTAAAGTTATTTTACGCATAAATCATTCTGACCAACTTCATTCGTGAAAATATTGCAACACATAAAGAAACACAGTTACCGATACGGATTGCTATCTGGTTACTTGTAATATGACCTCAACTAATATCAGCACAACTCTAAAATTATGTAAAGTTAAAAATACCGTTTTAGTGTTGAAAACACAGGGATGTTACTTACCTAACAATATCAGTGGCCTCCATCGAGATCTTCCTCCACCGACGTCCGCGCCAAACTTCAGCACAGCAGTGTGGCGGGTATTCATCACTGCTGTAGAGTTAATTGTCACTGCGTTTCTGCAGATTTTTACACTCACTTTTAACTCCACTGATAGAGCAACTTTACTCTCCAAAATGTTGAAAATACTCTATCTGGGTTAAAATAACTTTACTCTGAAATATTAACACCCCATTTTTTTACTGTGTAGGCGCGAGTAACAGTAGATCTAACGCCCGAAGTTATGAACTTATTATTGCAGCCTACCATCTGAACCATCTAAAATTCCCAAAGCATCTTCCATCATATCATACTATACCAAATATTTTTAAAAGAGGCGCGTTAGTTATTTTTCACTCTCACATGGCTGCAAAATTCTATACATGTCAGCCACCGTCCTCGTCTATCTCACCGTGATATGCAAAATCTAAAACATTATTATTATTATTTTTTAATAAGCTGGCTGTTGTGGACAAGTACTTTTTCTTGGATCTTCAATGGTCATGACAATTCTATAACATCATAACCACGCAATGCAAGACTATAACATGGCATACCTTGTTGATGCTTTATAACGAGATCATCAAGCAGCTGCATGACTCTGCATCAGACCAGTAGATATGTCAACCTAAATGTATCAAGTATCATGTCTATTGCAGTTATGCAAAATCCATGGCAATGTGCGTTCCAAAAAACCATTGTAATATAATCATAATCTTGCATTTCTTACAGCCATCGATGATTGTGCTCTCTCGCACGCGCACACAAGCAAACACATAGAGCATGAGGAGAGAGAGCGTGCATCCATGCCAGTGTTGTTATAGTTCATGAAAACTGAAACAAATACTAAATAAAAACATTTTCATTAACTAAAATAAAAATAAAAAAATGACTAATTAATTTCAGTTTTTGACATACTGGGGTGAATATGGTCAAAGTGGGACACATGTTCCATTTCTTGACACTTTTAATTATTATACAAACACACACAACCTAACATTATACGTTTGAAGAAATCTTAGGATGTCTTCAACTTCAGTCAAAAGCAAATATGAAGAAATGCTTGCTACTGGGAAGTGGAAACTTTGAAGACCCTCTTTTTACCAAATCCCAGATTTTTTTAAGCAGTGAAGTGGGACAGAGGAATAATTATTCTCTAGAAAATATTTACAAAGTATTTTGAATGAATTTTTATATTTTCTTATACACTTTTACATCATAAATCATAATGTAACATTTACAAGCATTACACATCAAAAAATGTTGTCATTTTCTTTACCATTGCTTTTCCCACATAAAATGAGGTCTGCCACACATCCCAAAGTAAAATCATCAATTAAAAACCTCAAAAAGTTAAAGAGATAGTTCACCCAAAAAATGTATATTCTCTCATCATTTACTCACCCTTGTGCCATCCAAATGTGTATGACTATCATTCTTCAGGTGAGCACAAACAAAGATATTAGAAGGATATCTCAGCTCTGTGTGTCTATATAACATAAGTCAACATGGTCCAAATCTTTGAAGCTCCAAAAAACACATAAAGGCAGAACATATAGAACAAAATAAACAAAGTAGAACAGACCAAAATGTATATCCTTTTTCACTGTACATCTTGCAACTGCAGTCTACAGGAATGATCATGATTTCAAGCTTGATTACACTTCCTAGTAGAGTTGGCAGAGTGTGAGCTTGAAATCATGATTGCCAAGGAGACCGCTGATGTCAAGATTTACAGTAAAAAATAACTTAAATATTAGTCTGTTTCTCACCCACACCTTATCACTTCTGAAGATGTGGATTTATCCACTGGGGTCTTATGCGTTACTTTTATGCTAAATTTATGTGCTTTTTGGAGTTTCAAATTTCTAGCTACAGTTCACTTGCATTGTGAAGACCTACAGAGCTGAAATATTATTTTATAAATTTGTTCTGCACAAGAAAGAAAGTCATACACATCCGGAGTGAATAAATTATTAGAGAATTTTCATTTTTGGGTGAATTATTCCTTTAATTATTATTTAATTATCCCCAAAGATTAGTTTAGTAGGAAATCAAGTAAGGAAATTCATATGGATACAGCGGGGGATCAAGTTGAAATGTCATTTGTCACTTTACCCATTTTCAATCTGTATTTATATATTGATGACACTTTATACTTCCATTTCTGGGACAACCAACCCAACTCAAAACCTCAAGGGGTGAGGACCCCCCATAAGAGTGGAATAAATTTGGGCAGTGGTACAGAGGAGGGTAAATGTGAAATTGGAAAAAGAACATAATTATATTTAATGAAACAAATACTTTTTTGTTAATAGACAGCACAACAGCCAATTTACCTTTGCTTTTTTTTTTTTTTTTTATTCAATAATTAAATAACTTATTGCATTTTGAGGGATTTATTTTCTGTTCTGAATATGTTTATTTCTTTTCACATTATCTGTGCGTTATTGGGAGCAGTGAGAGAAATAATTCCTATCATGCACAACACATTTTCTACATTTCTTAGCATTTATTTAAATATTATTTTAATGTTAAATAAACAAAATTACTGGTAAAAGAAGTAATTTATTATGGCATGTATTATTATGCGACAATCTATTACAGAGTGACCATACGTTGACTTTTTCCTAGACAAGACCTCTTTTCTGGACCAAAAAAAAAAACCATCCGGCCGGGATTCTAAATGTCCAGGAGATTTTTGCTGCACAACCTCTGTATGTGACCTGTAAAGCTGGCACTTGCGTGTCAATGGCAAAAAAGCCTGACAATACAATGTACAAGAAGGTGGTGGGAGAAACAAGCCCAGAGTCTCTGTTCATCGTATTATCCATGCTAAACATTATGTGACAAGCACAAAACGTCAGCCCAAGGAGAGTTTGTCATAAAAAAAAAATATATCTTTAGGGAAGTGGGCTACTCCTGTCCACAGCAGGACTAAAAAGTGTAAAGTAGGCCTTTAGTATATATAAGCTATATTTTTAATGGCGTCTGATCTTTTCCGTTTTTATTTTATGTTGTTGTATTTTATGGGCATTATTAACTTTATTAATGTTACTATTCATTGACTGTATTAAATGTATTTAATAAATGTTATTAGTGTAATCTTTGTTACTATTATTGGTTTGATAGTAACATAAAACAAAAGAAAAAGTAAATAGCTTCAATGTAGCTTGCTACTTCTTGATAGTAGCTTGCAGCTGGTCAAACTACAGTTTCAAAGTATCTTCCCCAACACTAATAATTTATATTATATTTATATAAACGATAAAAGGACATATTATGTTGATTTCGGGTGATCCACAAGTTTGTTAAATGCTCCAAGTTTGTCAACGAATTCAGTTTCTTTTAGTTTACATATCAATATAAACCTTTAATCTTTAGTAAGTATGGGTCACTGATAATTATTTACGTTCTTTACAGTGTCGACGCCGCCCAAAGAATGACCCTGCACGACACTTCAAATGAGCCCGCCTTCTGAAGCATCCTATTGGTTGATACATTTGCGAGCATGCAGTTGATTGGTAGATTTGCTGTCATTGAAGCATAACCAGGAAGAATACAAGGAAGTAAAACGGAGGTCCGCGTTAGGGAAGAAGAGACATGATTTGAAAGAACCGTTCAGAAATTCCACTGCATCCATAGATTACCAGGTAATGATTACTCTTTTTATAACCCACGTTTTCATTCATTGGTTTTTGTTTTGATATGAAAAAGTGAATTTACTAGTTAAAGGTGTTTTGGGCCAGAGCTCTCACGTCCCTGCGGTTAAAATCAAGAGTAATTGTTTACACACGACAGCTACGCCCTCGTCCTGAGGTATGTTGTTCTATTACAGTAAGAGATCAGCAGTATAACCGCTATTAAATGCTCGAGTTGTGGGAAAATATAATTTTGTCCCATAAAACCTTTTACAATCAAAATACAGGTAAGGTTCTTAAATTGTTGATAATTTCCACGTTTTAATAGGAGGTAAATTTATAAGATCTGAATTGTAAGCGTTGTTCTCTTTGAATTGTTTAATAACGGTATATTATTGGCTGTTCTGTTGCTTATTTAATTAAAAGATTAGTTAGACTGTGGATTAACTGACTGGCTCTATGCCTGCGTCTAAGTCCTAGAGAATTTACATTAAAAAGTAAATAAATAAAAGGTGTACATGGAGAGTAAATGATAAAAACCTTGACGTTTTGTTTCAGAATGTCGTCCAATGAGAGGGAAGAGACAACTGACGCCCAAACAGTGCTGGTTCAAAAAGTCTTAGAGACCAATAGCAGGAGAGATGGCAACTCTGACATTAACCATCACAGAGGAGTTACTGAAGGTCCCTCTCAACCTAATGATGACACATCCATTGTTACAGATGCAAATACTATCGCTGCCAAAAACCTGGCCCTGCTCAAAGCCCACTCTTTGGATGTGAAGTTTGAAGTTGGTGAAGAATATGACATTATAGAGACCATTGGCACAGGTGCTTATGGTGTGGTCTCATCAGCCCGGAGAAGAGACAATGGTAAGATGGTCTCTCTCTCTCTAATTCAGTGCGCTTCATTTTACAAAAAGTAACATGTTAAAAAAATGTACGCAATTAATCGCAATGCCCCAGACCGTAATAAGGAAGATTCCTGAGAAATGCAAGCTTGTAGTACCACCTGTTTACTCACTATATACTGTATATATATTTCTTTCTAGCTTAGCCTATAGCGTGAGTTTGGAGCATGGCTATTTGGACTTGTTATTCAGCTGGGAAAATATGAACAACTATGGCAGACTTGTACAGAGGAATATACATTTTGTTTAATCTACGGATGTTAAAGCCAAAATTCGAAGATTTGCTAAAAGACAGAATAGAGTAAAACAAGAGTTAACATTGGCATCGCATTTACAAGGTGGAGGCCACACACACACACACACACACACACACACACACACACACACACACACACACACACACACACACACACACCACCAATGATGAGATCGCTCTGGCAAACGTGAGTGCCAATATCAAGATTGCCGTGGAAGTTGCTAATACGCCACCCCGTCCAAAAACTGATGTAGGAACTAACCAAAAATTAGCTAACTACATTGAACAAATGAAAGGAAGAAAAAAAATTTATTAGTAAATTGGGAATGATTTATCAATTATTTAATTCTACAATTAATCTACTAAATACTTTAAAGAATGTATCTGGGATTTCATGACATTTCAACTGGGGTTACATTAAATATGGGGACAACATTACATTTAATAAATCAATTCATACTAAATAAAATATATTACACTTTTTTTTTATTTTTATAAATTTATACTAAATACAACTTATAAAAACACTTTTATATTAACGGAGTCAAAAGCATAGTAATAAACGGCTGTAATTACCTTAATATTTAGCTTTAACAAAGAATACAAAGTAACTTTTATGCATGGGCTCAAGTGAATCAGTGTATCCTAGGGTTGTAACCTAGGGTTTTTTTTTTTGTTGTTATTTTACAAGCTTCTATATTCAATATGCGTGACATCCTAAGCCTACGTAACATGGGCATACACGTGGAAACCACTTCAATGCACGCAAGAAGCTCTAAAATTATTTTTAAGATTACTAGATGAATCTGCGAGAACTGAGAGTGCAACCATATAATACAGGAAGCGGGAGAGAGAAATAAGAGTATTTTTATCCAGGAGGGATGGGGGCTTATATTAAAGAATTCTTAAGTTATGATCTGATCAGTTAAGTTAGGATTTTCACAAATTCATATAACAGAAGCAAATCCTAAATCAAGTTTGTTACTTTCCAACACTAATGCCAAAATCCGCCACTGTTCTAATGAATTGTATAGATTTAAACATTTATATGCTAGATTTGGCATTGTCTCAGTTAGACACCATACTGTTTTTATACTGTGTATATATTTTTTTTACTTTGAGTATATCTGCTGATTCTGAAATGAGCCGTCTTTGAGGATAGACAAATGTTCTTGTTTTAAATCTGAAGTTATTTATGCATTCAGGCCAGCAGGTGGCAATAAAGAAGATCCCTAATGCTTTTGAGGTCTTGACGAATGCCAAACGCACACTCCGAGAGCTGAAGATTCTGAAGCACTTCAAACATGACAACATCATTGCCATTAAAGATATTCTGCAGCCTTTGGTCCCTCACTCGGCTTTCAAATCAGTGTAAGCTTGAATAGTACAGAGTAGCGCACACTTTCTCTTTTGACTAGAGTATGTAAAGCAATGGAAGTGCCTCTTACTTTGTGTCTTATTCCTGTCTCTTCAGTTATGTGGTTCTTGACCTCATGGAGAGTGACCTGCATCAAATTATCCATTCCCGGCAACCTTTGACCCCAGAACACACACGCTACTTCCTATATCAGCTTTTAAGAGGCCTAAAGTACATTCATTCAGCCAATGTCATTCACCGTGATCTCAAGCCATCTAACCTTCTAGTCAATGAAAACTGTGAGCTTAAGATCGGTGACTTTGGTATGGCACGTGGATTAAGTGCAGTCCACACCGAAGAGTCGCGTTCCTTCATGACGGAGTATGTGGCCACCCGCTGGTATCGTGCTCCTGAGCTCATGTTGTCCCTTCACTACTACAGCTTGGCCATCGACCTCTGGTCTGTTGGCTGTATATTTGGTGAGATGCTTGGCAGAAGGCATATGTTTCCCGGGAACAACTATGTGCATCAACTGCAGTTGATTCTTTCTGTTTTGGGCTCTCTACCTGAGAGTATCATAGGGTCTATAGGATCCGAGCGGGTGCGCTCATATGTGCGGAGCCTCCCCTCAAAAGCGCCAGAACCATTTGGTGCACTGTATCCGCAGGCTGAGCCTGCTGCACTGGACTTGTTGGGTGCCATGCTTCGCTTTGACCCTCGTGAGAGAACCAGTGCATGTCAGGCCCTAGAACACCCCTATCTGGCCAAGTACCATGACCCGGACGACGAACCGGTGTGCGTGCCTGCCTTTGATTTTGAGTTTGATCAGCAGACTATGGGCAAAGAACAGATCAAGGAGGCTATACTGACAGAAATCCAGGACTTCCATAAGAATAAGCAGGGAATCAGAAAGAAGATCCTGTTCACACCACTGCATGATCCAGTTCCAACAGTGAGTGGTATCTCCAATAACACCATTTGTGGCGCTCCACAGACTCCGCACCTGACAGAAATGGCACAACCACTTCAACAGCCAAATCTTAAATTCAAACCAGCAGACACTAAAAAAACTAATGCTATTCCTTTGTTTTGTAACCAAGATAATCCCCATGCACCACACCATATCACCCAGATGTTGCCATCCTTGTCCCAGTCAGTAAGCTGTCAGGATGTGGACATGCTCAGTGCAAACTCTGACGGCAAACCGGAAACTATTGATCTGACTACTCCTACCTCTAGTCAGTGCACACCTTTTACTGAACCAATGACAGATTACACAAAGAAGGAGCTTGTCTCAAATCATGCTAGTCTCCCTCAGTCTGGCCCTTCACTCTCTCTCACACAGTCCCAGGCTCAGTCACTATCTCAAACCCTCTCTCGCTCTCTTGGAAAAGGAGGAAAAGCAACAACCAATGAAGCTACAAAAAAGGAGGGAGCAATTTCAGAAGACACAAAGGCCGCTCTCAAGGCTGCCTTGCTCAAATCAGCTCTAAGGCAAAAGGCAAGAGGTACGTTTTCTATTTTGATCATGCATTTTTGTATGAAAAACCCTTTGGCTGTTAAGTTGAGGCATCTGTACTGTATATTTACATGTTACATTTGTGTTATAAGATTTCTCTTAAGGCCACAGAGATTCAACACAAGACCCACTTTTCCACATTGGAACTAAATACAGATGTCACTCCTCTTCTGAGTGCTTAATCCCATTCTGTACACACAAAGTTTGGTTATTTACCGGAGTGATAAATCTCACAGAAAGAAACACTGTATGTGCCAGGACTCATTAGAAAATGTTGACATAGATTATTATGTTCAAAAATAATGAACAAAAAATGGGTTAAACTGTTGGCGTACATGCTTCTTGTTTGGAGCCTTGCAATGGCAAAATGCTGCTGTAGTTCTCAAGCATCACAATTTTGGAAGTGACTATATTATATTCACATATAGAATGATCATTTGGGGTATATGATCATTTAAACTCCCAAAGCATTGTGGTGTGTACGAGGCCATGGAATACTTAACCACTGAAAGTTAAGTATTCCATGGCCTCGTACACCACAATGTGAATCGATGGGTCTGTTCCAAAACCTTGTTGCTGCCTTTCTGTCTTTAGCCTACATACTGTACATAGGCAGCTGCCTTCTGTTGCAGAAGGCAACTCTTCATAGACAACAACTCCGCGCTTCATTCAAAAAGCGCACCTCACGCACAGCAACTGATTTCAATGCAGGTGACATGAGAGGAATGACGTGATAATCTAATGAGCATAAATATGCATAGCATAACATTTCATTTTGGACAAAATAGTGTTTTCTATCATTTTAAACTTTTTTTCGATGCTTTTCAGACTTGAATGGAAAATAAGTGCATTTAAAATCAAAATTTCTCTTGCTTCGTCCTCAATCTTGGATATATTTTTCCACCAAGCTCATTACAGGGCACTCTGGGATAGCCACTCCAGGAATGCTACCTTAGAATTTGGTCAAAATTAGGTATCTTACTAGGAAGATACCTACTTTTTCGAACATTAAAAAGCAGATCACTGGGGTTTGGAACAAACCCAGCAAGTACTGTCTTAAGTATATACTGATTTTATCATCCCCAGATGGAGGCTCTGCAGCTCTTGGTATAGACCTAATTAGAGGAGCTGTTAGAGGTTTATCCTCATCGCTTTCCTCTAACTGTGGCCCAGAGCAGAGAAAGCCAGTGACTGCCCAGGAAAGACAACGAGAGAGAGAAGAGAAACGTAGAAAGAGACAAGAACGTGCCATAGAGCGAAAGAGGAAGATAAAAGAGAAGGAGAAGAAGGAGGGAAGACCAGGAGAATCTTTGGGTGGGGTTTTACTCAGCGACAATGACAAGAAGCTGTTGGAGCGCTGGGGACGAATGATGGACAACCAGGTGGACAAATTGCAGGCCACAGAAACAATTAATGCCAAAACCGATGAGAGTAAGACCACACCCTGCCAAATCCAGCCAGCAACAGGAAAAAACCTCATTAAAACAAACTCTGATGGAGGAGAATCAATGCCGCCGAAACAACCAAATGAAGTGCAAGTTTTCAAACCCCCCCAAATACTGCCTCAGATGGGACAGAGTGTTGGGGAAGGAATCTTCCATCCACCCATTACTCATGAGGCACCGGCAGTCTCTCTAGGCCCAGCTCAGAATGGAGATGTAGGAATTGTTGGTGTAGCAGGTGTAGTGGGTGGCAGAGGTGTTGGTCTGGTTGGTAGTGGGTTAGGTGTTGTTGGAGGAGGGGGCATAGGTGTGGTAACTGCTCCTAGTGCCTATGCCAAAAACAACATGCTAAAATCCCACTCACAATTTCTAAGTGTTGGAACAATGTTCACCGACAATTGGACAGGAACCCAGGCAGGTGTGGGAACATCTCAGTGCCAGCAACCAATATCATATCAACCCCAGAAAACTCACCAACCTCCCCCAGAACTGAATCCTCAAGCTCACATAGGCTTTCCTCAGCAGACTTGTACACATCCTCAAAGCCAGAGCCATTCGCAAATACAATCTCAACCCCTCAAACACACACCATCACAGTCCAATCCTCACATCCACCTGCTGCCAATGGAAACGTTTATAACCAAACCATCATTCCTGAACCCAAGCAGCGCTGCCAGCATTGGGGTCTCAGACACCAGCAAATCTCTCCCTAATCCAGAGACTGTCAATGGTGCTCAAACCCTTGACAAACTTTGTGGTTTAGGGGAGCATCAAAATTGCTCTCAATCACAGGGCCCTTTAAAACAGCTTTCAGCAGCTGCAGCTCAAACCTGCCTTAGCCTCACGGACACTGGACAGCCAGCAAACAGCATCCCTGATATCCATTCAGTGACACAGCAACTCTCAAAGTCACAGGTGAGAGAACTTGCATGAAGGTGAAAGGTTTAATTTCTGAGAGCACAAAATAGAAAATGTGAAAACAAAACTTGCTGCCATGATGTTGGCCTTACCACGTTCCTAGTTTTTGCCAAGGTATTCTGAGTGGCTTGCTTGGTGGTTTCTTATTGACCCAAGTCAAAAGCGTTTATCCCCAATTCTATAAGTTCTGGTTCTAGATATGGTTCTGAGCCCTCTTGTAAGTATATGACCCTGTCTCCACCTGGTATTAAAATGTGTTCTCTGTGATCTGATCACAAGTGGTTAAGTGGGCTACTCTAATGAATGAGTGCTTTCTCAGCCCTTGATGCATGACATTGTGGCTGAGAGGAAGTGAGACTGTTTGAGTGATCATGAGCATTTTCAGCTTCACTCCCTTTAATATTCTCACTTACGGTGTCAATTAAACTCTCAGTATCGCATCAGTCGCTCATCTCAGCGCTATTCAGTGAGGATCCCAATTTAAATCAGATTAATGTTGGTCACATTACCACTACTCTCATCTATTACATTTTAACCATTTTAATGGCACCGCATCTTCATGCATTTGCTTAATAATTAGTGATTTGTGTTACAGAAAAACACCAAAGACGTATCATAGATATTAATGATTACTCACTGGAGCAGTTTTAGAGCTTGTAATGGATACATTTTTCTTATTTTTGGTAAATCATGGTTTACCAAATTATTTGGGTTTTTACTGCTTACCAGTATGTCCCATTGACCTTTTGATATTGACAACAGAACTATTAATAACCATCTCAAAACAAATAAATATTAGCAATTCACAATTAAATTTTTATGTAATTTTGGTAACTTTATAAAAAGGTTCCGTACATTAATAAATTAGGTATCATGAACAAATTAACTATATATTTTTTACAGCCTTTATTAATTGTAATGTTTCTTTAAAAAAAATTACAATTGTTCATGTTAGTTCATAGTGCATTAACGAATGTTAACTTATACAACTTTTGATTTAATTTTTTTTATAGTACATGTTGTAATTAAGTTCATAAAATAATGTTGTTAAATAATGTTAACAAATGGAAGATTTGTTACCGTAATTTAACTTTGTGGGGCATAAGCATATAACTGGACAATATAACATGCAAAAGTGTGGCAAAGGGCACTTTTTAAAAAAATCTGTATCGGCCATTCTTAGTGTTAAAAGATCCGAGATCGTATCGGCCTGAGATTTCCTGATCGGTGCACTGAAGAAGATCCATGAAGTTTTGTGCTTGTGTTTGTGTGTGTGTGTGCAATATATATATATATATATATATATATATATAATACAAACGCACAAGAACTTCATACATATATATAAATAAATAACTTTCTTAGATTTTCTAATCTGTTACCTTCTTATAAAGCTACACATAACCGCCAAAGATAAAACCCTGGTTTTGAAGTAGCGTTTATTTACAGGCAAGGGGTGGTGTGGTCACATCCATTTTTGACTACCTCTGTATGTGGTTTCAGTGATCCGTTCACAAATCATTTTGCACCTCGTTTCCACTATAGGGCTGGGCGATAGGATGATGTAATCAGATATCAACATCTGACAAATATCCAGATGCCGATATCGACACTCATTGACAGATGATGTTCGACAAAATCGGGAAATGGAAAAAAAAAACATGGAACTGGGAAGTCGCCAGATATATTAAATAGTTGCCCAGGTTTGAAATTGGCACCCGAGAGTCGCAACCTGCCAAATGTGGGTTGTCTATTCCATGTGCAGTGGCAGGGAATTTTGCTCATCTACCCACCACTCAGGCGGGTGACCTGTAAGATGCCTCAGTGTGACGCATGACAAAAAATGCTATTAGAGACAAAGGCACGTGCTTGAAGAAACACGCTTTATTATATTTTGAAGAACAGACGATACGCGTGTCTGATCCTCTGTTTGTTCAGAGGCGTGAAGCGTGTGCTTGTCTCGCGGAACACACGCATGTTAAGAGTTCTTACTCTTTCTTCTCTATTTCAGTCATCTGAAAACAGTTTGCAAGAATATAGTGGTTTATGAGAATGCTGCAAATGGCCAAAGATATTCTCAGGAGGTGCTCAGAGTTAAGTTAGCTTTATTTCCACAGAACAGTTCGAGCCTAACGTCCATTGTGAACGCAACTCTGCAGGTTCACAAATAATAAAATAATAAAAGGACACATTAAACCTAAAATGTATTTACATTTCAGTGTTCATTATGTTCAATATATCATTATGTTTACATTTATAATTTTGTTTAGATCTTAATTTGTATTAGTAATTTTCCACCTGTTATAGGAGACTGATTGGCCTACTTGCGTGACAGCAAATGGGAGAGAATAGAGTGTTTACAGGGTGCGAACGAGGCAGTTTGTGGCAAGTTTTGAGGATAAGAAAGCGCTCCGGAGTGTGACGCCTGTTTTTATTTGTGTTCAGAGCTACGATGCGTATATAACACGAAAGTTAAATTTAAGTATGTTGTGGTTAAATGCAACATTTTTGACCACTTTGTTATTTTGATTGCTTTTTCGTTTCATTTTTAAGTGCAATTTTTAAATTTAGAAATACCTTTTGGAATACGTTTTTCTTGTTTCAATAAGTTCATTAAATTTTGAATGCAAAAATATTACACACACCCTCAGCAGTGGGGCCAGGGGGGCTAATGATGTAATCAGATATATTTTCTTTTTTTAATAAATATATCTTGAACATATTTCTTGCATATCGGCCATCATAATACCAGGTGGTAATGGGGTTAGGGCAAAAAGAAAGCACACATCTCCTAAACAGGATGCATATCAGGAATAAATTACATCTGAGTACAAAGACTTTTTGAAAAGCATCACCAAAAAAATGATATTTTCCAAACATACAGAGTCCACTGTATGCTTCCGTTTGTACATAACATGTTTTGTTCATGTGCCGCAGAAATTACACACCACCATAAGTCACTATACTTCATTTGAGATGAACTGCATTCTATTTTCAGTGTTGGTCAAAAGATTGTTTTAGTGTCTCTTTCCTTGGTCTCTAATTTTATCTGTCATACCCACGTTGTCATTTTCCCTGCCAGGTTGAGGACATTTTGCCCCCAGTTTTCTCAGTGACCCCCAAAGGCAGTGGAGCTGGATACGGTGTTGGCTTTGACCTTGATGACCTATTCACGCAGTCTCTTTCCGAGCTTCAGCACTCTGACCTCCGGGAAAGGTTTGTCAAAAGTCCTGGGGCCTGATGTATTAATGTTACTAATGCACAAAATGGGCATTGGCAATTTCTCACGCACATCAGTATTTATAAAAAATAAACTTGCCATTAATATATGTGTGAACCATCTGCACACTCTTAGCCTTGGATCTTTTACTATTGTATGCAAGTTGGTGAACAAACTGAACAGACTGATTCCAAACTCTGCTTTTACAACACATTTAGATTAAAAACGTATTGAGTTAAGCCCTCAGATGAGAAGTAATGGTTATCCAGGTGATATTTTAATTTGATTTAACTAATTAAAAAGGCATTAAAATACTCTGTAGACTGTAAAAAGGAAAGATTGGTTAAAGATGTTCTGCTTTTAGAAGACTTTTCCCATAATATTATACAGCGGGAGCATGGTTTTAAATGAGAGTAGGGATTATTTTGGTTTGTGGGATTTTCATTTCCCAAAGGCCATCAGCTTGGAATTGTTTAATTACAGAAATCACATTCTGAGATCAAAGACAGCATTAAAATCAAGATAAATCTATGATGTGTACTTGACACACACTGACGTGGAATGGCCTGGTAAAATGTCAGACACTACCCGACACAGTTGTCGAATGGACCAAGGGTGGTAGTCTGCTGTCTGCATAGGTCTTATCAGAAACACAAGTGCAGCATCACAAAACATACACATAATATGTGCTGACTGCCTCACTTAATCCTGACCTGAAGTGCAATTGTAACTCTGTTTGTCTAAAATATTAGACACAAATCTTTGCAGTTCAGCTGTTTTTTTGAATATAAAACAAAAGATAAGCTTGCAAGTTTTATTTTTAAAAAGTGCTTTAAATATCTGAAGATGTCAGACAAAAGTATTTTACTTCATTTCTCTTGCCTAGCTCTTTGTTTCCAAGCCTAGGCAAGTTTATTTATAAAAAGTGCTTTACATAAAAATTATAAAAATACGAGAGAAAATCAAATTTAAAACCAAATGAGAGCAAGAAATAAGAATAAAAAGTAATAAAATTAATTTTACAAAGTACAAATTATTAAAAAAGAAATGAATACTGTAATAAAATGAAATCAAATAAAATTCCAGTAAAAATATCTAACTTATCTATTAAAGAAAAACACCTTTTAAAACGATGATTTACCAATGGGTGCGTATACTGCAATTATTTTCAAGGTATAGGCCTGTTCTCTGAAAACACATCTTCATGTCTTAAAGACTAAAATAACTTTTCTTAGGTAAACTGATGTGGTTTAAAGGATGTCTAGATACTTTAAATCTAGACAAAATCTAAGAAATGTACTTGAAATGTTTGACTGTCATGCACATTTTAATTGAAATATACTCATTTCTCTGTTTAGTCAGATTGACTTGGTCCCCCTCTCTGCATCCCTGCTTTCTGATTGGCTCGAGGTACACCGCATGACCCCTGTTGACATGGAGTCCCTTCAACAGGAGCTCCAGCTTGGATCTCCCATGATCCTTTCTGACAACTCAACGCTCCCTGACAACTGATCATTCCATCCACATTTCTTGTCCAACACCTTGTAGAACCTCTTAAGGGAAGTGAACAAAGGATCTTGATAGTTGTATCGTTTACCAGTGTACTATGCCTAGAAGAGTTGGTAGAGTGAAGCTCATTGCAGTAGGCTCCAAATAATTAAGGACTTGACCTAAAATCTTACCCAGAAACGTGCCTTTATCTTTAGTGGGTTCACATACACTATTTCTTTGTGCCAACCTTAAAGTGTGATGCACAGTTCAGTTTTTGGGGGGGGGGGTTTCCATTCTAAGAATTTCAGTGCCATTACAAAGCAACAAGGATAAGCCAGGGAGGAGTTCAGTTCTGTTGTATCAGTTGTGCTAGTGCATCCTGCACTTTGATATTCATTAACTCTGTTATGTCTGAATGTGATTTTATGGCAACGTTCAAGCCAATAGCAATGAAATAGTAAAGGTCATATTTTTATCCCAAGTTACTTGCAGTACACACTACAGCAAGTCACCACAAGGGTGGCAGTATTGTGATGGATAAAACACAACAAGGGCAGCAAAGCACAGTGGCATCATTACTGAAGATGCCTGACTGTAGATATTAGTGCAGAGTAGAGAAGTGATTCGTTTGATTTTGCATGAATGCTTTCTAGAAAACATGCAAATTTGCTCCGTTTTTACACCAGCAACAAAAAGAGTAATGTCTTGAATAAATCTGTCACAGGGATTCCTATTCTCTTTGGTAATTGTCTTTTTTTGTGTGTGTGTGTGTGTGTGTGTTCTGTTTAATGATACAGAGACCACACAACAGTTACTTGCATATTTTTATATGCAGTGTTTGCATACCATAAATATGCATGCAAAAAAATGAATTACAAAAATGCATTTATTTACAAAATTAAGAAAAACATTAATCAATAGATACAAAAATACAATTCTTTCTTTATATAAGTGCATTACAGCAGTACATATGTCAAATTGCACTAGCAATCAAATTGAAAATTTGTTTTTACATGATCTAAAGTTACGGAACATTCATAATTTAGTATGCTTCATGCAACTGCCAATGAGGTAACGTATCCAGACTATATTAGCATTATCTTGGCTAAGATCTAGACCAGAATTCTGTTGATTTGACTAGTTAACCTCAGACACTTCAGTGAAAATTTAAGTGCGCATTTGCACAATACAATCACTCATTTATTCCTGTAACCGCTCTTATCACACTGTTAATCATTACTGATTTCAGTGAGTTAATGCATTACTAAAGGAATCAAGTGAGCAGGTAAAATACATACAAAACAGTTCAATCATTCGGCATGTCATTGTGGAATACTTGGGTGTGTACCATATAGGAAAGTACATATTATGACGTTTTGTAAAACACAAAAGAAAATGATTAAAATGCTCCTTTAAAGGATGAGAATTCTACATGTTATGACATTAAATGCCTTTTTATATAGGATGGCATTTTCATATTTTTTGGGTGGGCTTTTAGCATATACATGGGTCAATGTGTTTATCTCAGCATTCGTACCAATATATCTAGAATTACAGTCCTGAAAAGCACCATGACCGTGTCAGCCCAAATGCGACTTGATTCACTCTTCAGCTGGACTCCTCCTACATGGGACTGGATGTAGTTAGTAAATCTAGACACTTTGGCATAGACTCCTGGTCGGTTTGGTTTTGCACATCCAAGACCAAAGCTAACAATTCCAGCCTGCACCCAGCTACCATCACTGACCTGACACACCAGAGGGCCACCAGAATCACCCTAAATAGACAAAATGGAGACGTATGAAAAAACAAATGTCAGTAATTTTGTGGCAAGAGAAAAGCCGAAATTCGGCTGGGATATGAGAGAGAATTTTAAAAGGTGCACTCTAGTATTTTTATGTTTATGTAATCTTGGAAACTGACACCTATTAGATTCAGCATCTTTCAAACACAATCGTTTTTAGTTAAAGGGATAGTTCACCCAAAAATTAAATGTCTCATCATTTACTATAACTGTCCACTTTCACGATTTACATTCTTCATGCTTATCGCCACCTACTGGGCAGGGAGGTACATTTACAGTAAAAGGGGACTTAAATATTGATCTGTCTTTCACCCATACCTCCCATATCTCTTCAGGAGATATTTAACCACTGGAGTAGTATGGATTACTTTAATGCTGCCTTTATGTGCATTTTGGAGGTTTAGATTTCTGGTCACCATTCACCTGCATTGAACGGACCTACAGTGCTGAGATATTCTTCTAAAAATCTGTGTTTGTGTTCTTGAGAAGAAAGAAATTCATACACATCTAGGATGGCATGAGGGCGAGTAAAGAATGATAGATTTTAAATTTTGGGGGTGAACTATCCCTTTAACAACCTCATTCTAGAAATGCACTATTCATAGTCAGTCATGATTGATTTAATCAATGAATGAGAATATACAATAAAATTAAGCAAGCAGTATTCAACTGGTCATGTAATCCTAAAATGGCAGCCCCCATGAGGGGACCCTCTCCATGTAGAATAAAACCACTTTTATGAGGTTACTGATGACTGGCATCATCATCTCAAGTGAGTAGTCATGATTCTATACATTGAATATTACAATTGATTTCTATTGGAGTAAAACTTAAAAAAAAAAACATAGCGTGTGCATCTTTAATATTTAAAAGAATTACATAAGCTTTAATTTGTGCTAGCCAATAACATTTTAACAAGTATGTTTTCCACATACTGCACACGCATCAACAAACAACACTCTCCTCACCTGGCACGAGTCCTTGCCCCCTTCTTGAAAGCCAGCACACATCATGTCAATGCGGATATCAATTTTCTCTGTGGGGTTTATCAGAAACATATCCTGACATGTCTTCGAGTCAATGATAGGCACCTGCACTTCCTGTAAAGGTCCAAACCCCTGCAGAGTAACTGAAGAACAAGATGGAGGTTTAGAGAGAATGATAATAACAATAACTACTTCCTATTGTCATTTACAAAATAATCAGAAGAATATGCCCTGATGAGCTGTACTTATTTATGAAAGAAAAAGAAGAATTGTCTTTCTAATGCAGACATTTGTCCTTCATTCTGATTTATTTACAAATATAATGATGTCTAGCATATATTGGGTTCTTCAGATGACTTAAAGCATACTGCACTTGGGCTACTCTTATGCTAAAATGTGTGATTTATAAGTGATTAAACTTCCAAAATGTAATTTCAGTATGCCATTATGAGTTTGCCTTCGCTATCTTTCATCATTCACACTCAAATGAAATCACTGTTACTGTTTCCAGGTGCCCAAATCAAATATGTTGATTACGCCGCAGGTTGAACATTGTGGCGTTTGGTCTCAAGACACAAAAGACCAAAAGCGTTTGATGTAATTAACGTCCAACCTGCGCTGTAGCCTCCAGATTTGATTTATGAATTGATCAATGATTTGATTTGAGAGTGCATTGCAACTTAAACTTTAGTCTGTTCATCACACAGTCACCATTCTCTTTCATTACATTGCAAAAAGCCGTGTAAGGACTCTTCAAATATCTCCTTTCATGTTCACCGAAATAAAAGTAATGTGGGTATGGAATAACATGAGGGTGAGTAGAAAAAGACAACATTTTCATTTTTGGGTGAACTGTTCCTTTAAGTGCAGATTACATATTACATATTTATGAGCTGTGCATGAAGTGAGGAATGTCAGATAATTGTACTATGTGATTCAGACAACCCTTACTCCCCGTCACTCACCTCCATCTCTAATGTCACCCCATCCAGTGATCATGCACCTCATGTCACTGTTGAACTCAGCACTGGCTGTGGGCAAGCAGACCGGCTGAATGCGTTCAGTCCACACAACAGGTGACGCCAGCTCCACAAGGGCGATATCCTGGCCCAGCTGTGGGTCTGTGTACCCCAACGGAACCACCACACGACGGACATTATGACTGGTCTCGTCCGGGTTCCAACCGTGCAGCTTCTGCCGGCCCACGTAAATGATGTAGGAGGAGATGTCATTAGGACTGGCAAAGAGGAGAAATTAATATTCAAAGTCTGTAATAAAATCGCAATGTGAAAAAAGCATTGTGTTTACTTAAAGGAACAGCTTTCCAAAAATTTAATTCTGTCATCTTTATCTCACTCACCCTCATACTGTTCCAATCCCGTATAATTTACTTTCTTCTGTGGAACACAAATGTTAGGCAGGATGTTAATCTCAGTCACCATTCACTTACATTACAACTTTTTTCATATAATGAATGTGAATGGTGAATGAGACTAACATTCTGCCTAAAATCTTTTGTGTTCCACAGAGAAAGCAAATACATACAGGGCTTTTCTTCTTTTTTTTTCATTCCATTTTGTGTGAACTATTCCTTTATTATTTTACTGGTGTTTAACAGAGGTGTATGCAAACTCACTTTGGAAAGCAATGAGCAGCTGACAGAACCCAGTTCTCTTTAATGACAGTTCCTCCACAAACATGTCCTTGATCATTCTACAATGTACACATCATTTATGGATTAGGTGAATATTAATAAAAGAAACAAGTCAGGACAGACAACTCAGAATGTACACTATAATGTAAATAAATAAAAAGACTTATCAACTTTTATAAGGGAGGAGAAAATGATTTCCATATCTTTTGGTGTTGATGTCAAAAGCTGTGTGGCTAATCCTAATCCAATATTTGGCCCAATGTTTGTGCCATCATTTAGGGTGGTACAACCACACTTCTATTATCGTTTATGCATTCACAAAAACTGTAAATTTTCCTATTATTCTATTACGTGTGAATATTTTTACATATTGGGTGCCCTACGCAGTGCCTGGTAAAATTAGGGACATTCAATGTTTGACTTTTTGAAAGGAATTTCTGGGTTCATAACAAATTAAGCTTAATTGACAGAATTTGTGGCAAAATGTTAATTTCCACAAACAATTATTTAGACTCATCCCTCCTTTTCTTTAAATATCAAAACTGAACTTACTATGTAAGTGAATGGGGCCAATATTATAGCTTATAATTTTATAAAAGCACTTACATTAATTCTGTTACAACTTGTGTTAGGTTAGCAAGTGATTTTTTAAAACTAAAATCATGTTAACAAATATATTGTTTACAAGTTGTCACTATACTTTTGAAACAGTGAGGGTTTTAAATGATCTAATTGGGCCCCATTCACTTCAATTGTTCATGCCTCACTGTAACCCAGATTTAAAATTGTATTATAATTTTTTTTTTTTAAGAAATGGAGGGAAGAGTCAAAATTGCTGTTGATATAGTTTAACTTTTATTAAACACGGAATATATCCCTTTAAGGAAACTTTTGTACAATAAAACATTTTGGTACTATGTTGGGTTACCAATAAATGTCCCATGTAAAATGTGAGCCCTGAAGCGAAACCAGTTGAGAACTGCTGACTATGAAGAACTTCAAAGTAACCAAAGCCTCTTGGCTCTTTCTCTGTATTTCAAAATATTTCAAGTATTGTCAAGCCATTTTTACCTGAATATCCACCTGCCAAGGCCAAGCTCCATCTGACGCAGAAGAACCTCCAACAATCCTGTTTTGCATTTGTGGCCGACCACATTCTAAAATTAAGGTAACGGTTTTCAGTCAGCATCTTATTTTACTTGTTGGCTTTCCTCTAATGAAACAATACAACACAAAAAGCTACCTTCATGCTGCAAGCATATTGATATAGGTTAATATAATATGGGACCCCCATCATTATGAGTCACTTTGCCCCAGAATCACATTTGATTAGCTTTATGCAATACATTAAAATGAAAGTCTCAAAGAAAATGTAAATTATTATTATTATATGGCAATATAGTTGAAATATAATAATGATATCATTAGGAAGTTGAGATTTTCTTGATTACTTTATTGCTTAAAATTCTAAATGTGTTTCTGTGTCAAACTGACTCAAAATGATGGAGCAGCTCACATATATTAAATGTAGATTTTCACTTATAGAGTTCCCTCTCACAGACACAAACAACATTAGTAAATTAAGTCAGTCTCTTACCTTGAGCCTCGCCCATCCATAACAACCCTGAATGGCGCCCAACATAAATGGAAGCGAAACATTAATAAATAATTAAAAGTTTATTACCCCATGTTGATGCACTACTAACACCATTCAACAAACTAAACGATCGAAACACAACGTTTTCTTTGGTAGGCACCTACCAATAAACACCAAGAAGACGGTCCAACAATTTGATGTGTTCTGCATCCTTTTAAAAACGTTACTTTTCTTCTGGTGTCTTCAGGAAAGTTAATCTTGATTGAAGTTGATAATTCCGAAGGAAACGACGCAAATCTGTTAAACGATTGTTAATAGAAAAACTGACTTCCTAGATAGACGAAGTCTAGAGATTAGTGACCATCAAAACGTATAAACATTTGCCTTAGACTAGCGAAAATATTGTTCGATATCTTTTTTTAACGATACACCTACTGTCCACCAATAGCCAATCAGAAGCGTCCGCCCCGCCCATTGGGAGCGCAGACTACGCCTTGCCCCTCACCTGGTGCAGTTTTGGTTTTCCAATTTGGTTTCGAGAATGTGTCCTGGAATGTGGGAAGGCAAGGCAGATAAAAGTTTGATGTGCAATGCCCAAATAACTCTAATCTTAATAAAATAACAATATGAACCGTTTCACCTAGTGGTTAAAATATATAGGCCACTTTAATCTGTTACATAAATGTTCATTTATTGTTTCCAACATTCTGTAATAATTTACTCGAGTTTAAAGCTGTTCAAGTGACCTTTGTCATCTAATACTGGTGAGTAGTTTGCAGTGATTTTTGAAAATGGGTGTCAGCAATTGCTTTATATTCTCATGAATCATGGAAACATTCAAATTGAACATGTTTGGCTGGTATAGAATGGATCACAAGCAGGCAATGCCAAAGATAGGTTCCTATAATAAACAAAGCATGATTTCCACCTTTTGTTGTTTAAGTTGCAAATGTGGCTTTATCATATGTCAGCGTTCACCTACAGTAGATGGCTTTTGCCTGTGCGTGTTAATCTAACAAACAAAAATGATAAGGTAAACAGGGTGTTGTTTAGATCTTGGTTCCATTCCTCATTGAACTCACTCATGAGAAACGTGCTTCCTCAAGTCATGCCTGCATTGGCCAGGTGTAACATTAATCCTTTTCTTTGTTCTTTTCATCTTTTTTTTTTTTTTAACAGGTTTTGGGTAAGTCTTCTCTGTCTATGTAATCTCTAGTGGTCTACTTATATTTTGCAGAATGATGTGTTTTTGCTATTGCCTGATGCATTTAACTTTGTCTGTGCTTGTGTTTGTGAGGCGTCTGTGTCTGTGTAACAGATTTATCAAACTCCTCCACTGGCTCAGTCTCAGGAGGTTCCTGTGGAAACCCATTTGGTGACTTCTTCCCGTAAGGTTCCTGTTGATGCCACTTGCTGTGTTCCTTCTAGGAGGTCCCTGTGAGATATCCTGTATGATTAGATAGCACATCTGTTACCAGGCATAAAGGTCTGTCAAAGAGACTGTTCCTTGGGTTAAGATTCAGAAGTGCTATACTACATGGTTGTCATCAATAAACTATTTTCCCCAGAAGTACTTGGTTTTGCTTACTCTTCTTTATGTATAAGAAGACCTCTAATACATTGGAAAGCCAATGTATCTGGTCAAATACAAGAACATAAAGCTGGGTGGCCAATGGCTATTATAATAACACTAATACAGTTTAATGTCACTATAGACAAAAAAGATTTGAGGATTTTAAAAATGACTGAAATGAAATGCATCCTTATTTGTGGTCGACCGATAATGTTTTTTTAATTGCCGATATCCAGCGAGCAGGGTGGCCGATAGAATGCCGATATCACACAATTTAATATAGTAAATAACACAAAATTGCAACCAAACAATTTATAAAAGAATAAACTCTAAGTTAGCTCTATATTTACTACATTTTACAGTAAACTTTAACTGTGTAAAAAGTATTTTGCGATTTTTCTGTTTTGTCCTCAAATTTGTATAATTTATTTGCACATGAAGAAATTGTTAATATATTAGGATGAAGGATTAACAGTACATACAGCAGTCCAGCAATCATGGATGGCATGTCCACATTAGCCATCACGTTTTCTCAAAAAATACAGAATTCAATCAATTGTACATACTGTACAGTGCATGGTGAATAAGAAATGTATAGCACAGGTGAAACGCTTTTACTTTGAAGATGCACTCAAGCGCTCGTGCGGATTCAGTGTGAGCAACAATTTCTTGGCCAGGTTGGTTTATTACAAATGTTTAAATTAGATATGTGCATTTTTGCACATGGTGTATGATATTAGTTTTAGTGATATTTGCCATTTAATCATTAGAACAGATAGTTAAAAGTTACAGGGAACTGTTGAGGAGAGAGAGTGAGAATGAATGACATGAGCTCAAACATGTCTGCCGCGGCTTTGATATGCGGACCGTTTAAATGTCACTGTGTTGCACATGCTTCACATGCAAGCAGGCGATTCTCTGCGCCCTCAAGAAACAAATCGGAGAAAGGGGAAAATGCATTGGCCGATGCTGATAATGAAAAAAAATCTAAATATCGGCCAATTTATCGGCCTCTGCGATATATCTGTCGACCATTAATCCTTAGTTACCCTTAGTTGAAAATTCATGAATGAAAGAAAGAAAGAAAAAAACTGTTTACATCCATTGACAAAGCTGTTGGTAGATTTTGGAACTAACACAAGAGGAAGTTGGCATTTCTGTTTAAGGAATATTCCGGGTTTAATACAAGTTAAGCTCAGTTGACAGCATTTTGTGACATAACATTGATGACCACAAAAATTTATTTCGAGTTGTCCTTCCATTCCTTAAATTAAAAATAAATAAATCTGTATTACAGTGAGGCACTTACAATGGAAGTGAATGGAGCCAATCCGTAAACATTAAAATACTCACTGTTTCAAAAGTATAGCCACAAGATGTAAACAACATGCGTGTTAACATGATTTCAGTGTGATAAAATCACTTACTAACCATTTCTCTGTATGGCTGTGTGACAGGGCAGGGCCGGGTTGTGATTTTACAGGCTAAAAGTCTGACTGCGGATGGTGGTGCGACAGAGTGAGAGAGAGCGTTTACGGGCAAATGTCCGATACCTTTGTTTGTTTGTGTCTTTTTGTTTATTTCTTCATTAAACTATTATTTATATTGTCAAGCCGGTTTTCGCCTCCTCCTTGCCCTTGTTCCCTTTACAAGCTCTATTTAATTATTCAACTTCTTTGCCATAATAACAACACTGTAAATCCTAAAACCCTAAAATGACTTAAAATGACCTATAACGATTTAAACAACATAACAGCTAAAATAATACACAAGTTTCACTGATTTCCAACCGTAGCTGACCAGTGCACATATTTCGACTATAATCAAATGTATTAAAAAATACATTTCAGAAAAATAATAAAAAAAAATAAAAACATACCTTAATTGGTATTTGCCACTGTCAGCTCGGGAAGATGCTCATGGAAGTTTTTTCCTACTGGTTTGGGCGCCTCCATATCTGGCTACAATGGGACCTATCGTTATATGAGTCCTCCTGTCAAACGCTGAAGGTCTTTCTCATTTTCTATATCCATCACTATCTTTATTTGTTGAGATTGAGAATAACATTTCTAAAGAAATTAATAGTATTTTTTTTTATTTCATTTGGAAAAAGAAAACTCATAAATGAAAAAAAAGAAGTACTCTCCAACTGCAGAGTGGATGGAGGTATTGTTTTTTTTTTTTTCCTGACATGATAAATAGCTTTAAAATTCATTGGCTTAAAAGATGTCTTGCAAATCCATTTGGTATTTTATCCCCAACCATATTTTTGATAAAATTGGTAGCCTTTCCTTTCATTTGAAATGTCATTATTTACCTTCAAAGCTACATATTGCTTTGTCCAAATTTAATCAGCAGTGTCTACTTGCTTGGAAACTGTGCTGTGTCCATAGTTTCTCACCCCATAGAACTCTTTTATGGAATAATAGTGATATCAATATCAGGAACAAGTCGCTTTTTGCCCCAGATGGTTCCAAAATAATATTAGCTGTATCCTTTCCTTATTTGATGACTCAGGAAATGTTTTGACTTATGAGCAATTTATGAGAAAATACATGTATTTAGAAGTTTTCCTAGTGTTTTAATGTCTGTATGTTATTGTATTAATACAACTGAAGTGTCTGTGTCCTTGTCATGTCGTTTAGCAACTTATGTTTTGGTTATATTATTATTATTTTTTGTATTAAATAGTAACTTTTCTCAATTTGTTGTAATATGTGTGTGGACGTGTGTCAATTATTTAGTAATTATGTATCATTTTATTTTGTGTTTGTGTATTTGTATGTATTCCCTTGAACATGTTCTTATGTTATTGTTGTTCCAGCATTAAAAAAAAAAAAAAGGCGCCCAAACTAGCTTTTCTGATAGGCCAAAATTCTCTGATCTCTGAACAGTGCCCCCTGCTGCCTCTACAGATGCACAAATCACTTTTGCTCCACATTTTACATAGATGTGGTGCAAAAGGAAAGAACTGGTCATTTGCAAGTGAAAAACAGTTTGAGACTCGTAGCAGCAGATTCAAGCAGTTGTAGTTTTGTACTTGAGTTTGTGCTAGGAAAAATAGCCAAGAAAAACAAATATTTGTGAGAAAATATTCTACAAGTGTGCAACTCTCATTGAATTCCCATACTGATTTGCGAATGAGCAAAATTAGTCTGTGACTTCACATTTTTTGATGTGGGTGTGTGAATGTGTTTTGCACCATATTCACTGCAGCACCTGTAGCACAAATGTGAGCGTATGAGTTTCTTAATTTGTGATTCGTAGAATGGGATTTGTGAACCTGCAATGAAGAATTTGAGAAACTGCTTGTGTGAACTGTTGTGTTGTGTTTGTGGGAGAGAAAATAAATCTACAAGTTTGCAACTCTTAAAACATTTTTCTCTGTGACTTCAAAATGTACTGATACACATTAATAAATTCAAGATGCACTGTTGAATTATGTTACAATTAATGTTTATTTAAACGGCAAAGGCAAAACAAGATTTGATCTTATGTCAGATGTGAATAGGGAAGTAGGATTTCCAGGATGCCTGTGTCAGTGGCCAAATGATTCTAATAAGATATATATAACTTTGTAGCCAACTACGCCACCTAGAGTGGAAACTGAGACCCCAGGAACTCCAGATTACAAATAGGTTCTTTATCGGAGGAGGGAACCGTGGAAAAAAAAAACCACCCAAAAATAGCAGTATAAAACTATTTTATTACAATAAAATTGTTAGCAAGAATGAATGATGAATTAAAGTAATAAAAAGCAGAGGGGCACAAGTCCAAAGTCCCGATCTTCAGTTCAGGGGACCGTCAAAGTTGAACTTAGTCTCTGCTAGGCATCTGTATTACAGCTGACGTCCATTTACACTCCAGTCTCGCATAGAGGCCAGTATCAGCCCGATGCTGGAATACAGAGAGAAAAACTGCCAGCATACGACGTCCAAATTACATCACTTCACATCTACACAGTTTATTAAGTCAACTAAAACCTCCTTAAAATATCAGCCGATTCAAAAGTCACTCCTATAAAATTATGCAAAGCAGGCTCGTTCTCGTCCGTTTACAAGGCAATAAACTGGATTTGATAGGCGCACCAGGATAGAAGTCAGAACGTACTCACAGCATGACTGGACAGCAACCCTGCTATCCAGTCCAATGTGTTCACGGCAGAAGAACCACATCAGTTTTCTTGCCACTCGTCTCCTCAGCGCTCACGGTAGTCTCTCGCAGCCGGTCATCAGCCCGTCTCACACGCTGCTACTCCGACAGTGCTCCGCGAATCGCTGACTTTGTGGTTTCTCGTCTACAGGGTGCCGCAATCTCGCATAGCCCTAAGCCACCTCAACGCACGTACAACC
Source organism: Xyrauchen texanus (assembly GCF_025860055.1). Classification (NCBI taxonomy): domain Eukaryota; kingdom Metazoa; phylum Chordata; class Actinopteri; order Cypriniformes; family Catostomidae; genus Xyrauchen; species Xyrauchen texanus. Next base: position 26,513,055 of record NC_068315.1, read on the forward strand.
CAAACCTCTGCTGCAGGCACAACGTAACTTATTCTCGCTCTCGCTCTCGCTCTCGCTCTCGCTCTCGCTCTCGCTCTCGCTCTCGCTGTGTTGACTTGAGTTACGGATGCACGATGCTGCCACCATCGTCTTAGTCACAGTGCTTACGTTTTTATAGGGGAACATATTCACCGCTCCACCCCAAAATCCATCACTTATTAGTTCATTGAATTATCCAAAATAGAGGTGTGGCTATGGGAATACTGCCTGAAAAAAGAAAACACAGCAATCGACACAAAAGAAATACAACCACTCACACAAAAGAAAACACAGCAATTAAATGTGATCATGCATATATATATAAAAATACATTGTGCAAAAATTTGCCCCACAACACCTCAGGTGTTTTGACAAAAAAGACTTATGCATCGGATGCACCTTTGCGTCCTCGCTCAAGACTCCTCGTGGCACATTTAGAGAATTGATACGTCCTACATGGTGGTGGACTTCGATCAATTTCCAGGTTAGGAGCTTGAGGGTGGAGGAAATGAGGAAGCATTCATTAGGGTATTGAAAAGCTGTTATGTATACCTTGTCTTGTCTCACTGTTGCCCTTTGTTTGTCATTTTTGTCACTTTTGTAGTTCCTTAGTTTTCACTTTTGTCACCCTTGTAGCTCCATAGTTTCCTTATTAGCTTTCGTGTTCTCTGTGCATTGTTTTCACCTGCCCTCGTTAGTTTGTCATTGGTTTCTGTTTATTACCCTGTCATCTTGTTTGAGTTCTGTTTGTTCATTGGCTCCCGTTTTCCCATGTTCATGTATTTTAACCCGGATGTTTTCACTCCCCTCTGTCAATCGTTGAATGTTGTTAAGCCTGGTATGTGTTCCCTGTCCGAGTTCTCAGTTTTGTTTCATCGTGTTTAAGTTTCCTGTTTTCCCATTGTGGGTTTTTCCCTTTGTGTTTGTTTGTTTGTTTAAATAAAGTTAAGCTGCATTTAGATCAGCTCTCCTCGTCTGCCTTCGCTGCCTCCTTTCGTAACAAAAGCACCCTAGGTCTACATTTCTTGAGCAAAGCTAGGCCTGTGCTTACCCAAATTCAAACTACTGTCCCTAGTTGCCAAAGTGGCCGACAGGAAAAGCTTTTGAATTAATGGGCACGTATGAGCTGCAGTTTCTGGGTAAAATGTCCACAGAGTAGCACCAATAGTGAGTTGTAAAGTGTGTTTTTTTTTTTTGTTGTAAATGATGTAATACAGTGAAGTTACTAATAAATGCATATTTAGTAAATCTACCCCCAACCCTAAACCCAACCGTCAATGGAGTAAAAATGTACTACAATTGTCGAGGAAAAATGGAACCTCTGAACTTGTCACTGATTATGCGAATGCAGTTATTTCCTGGTTTCAACATGGGATGAGAATCCAGATCTCCAACGCTGCTGACATAAAATTCTATTGGTTGCACAGCTGGAGAAGATAAAGACAATTGGACTATCTTGTGTGTGATGACACAGTATCTTGGTTTATTGAGGTTGACATCAGCGTATTGAAACATGCAGAAGCAACATATCTACTTCCCCTGTCATCGTGTTATTTGAGTTTTATTGTGTCTTGATATCTGGAACATTATTTACAGCTAACTTTGTTGTTAATGTTGATTTGATTTATAGGTAATAGCCACAATTGTTTAATTTTACAGTTTAATAAATCAGTTGTTTTCTAACACTGCTCTGTGTTCACCTTTCTCTGATGTTGTGCTGCTGCTCTGACTCTCTATCTCTCTTTTGCTTCCTCTCTCTCGCCTCAGGAATTGTGTCTACTTTTACAGCACGATTGAAGGTGACAGGGACGGAGGGGAGGGAGATGCACCACGGTGTCGCCAGAGGCAACACAACACCAGGAAAAGAGCAAAAGTGAGGGGAGCATCAGAGAAAAGAACAATGTAAAGACATAGCAAGAAAGTGTTGAAGGAAGCATCAGTTCCACTGAGTAGCAAGACAGCCTGTTGATCATTAATGAGGGGAGAGCTTGATTTTGATGATCAGACCACATACATAGAACGGACAGAGGAGATGAATACTCATATATAATTCTCTGAAGTTCAGTTATTGCACATGCAGTCATATTTCTTCACGATGTCCCAGGATGAACTACATGCGTTTTTTGAAAAATCTATTCCTCTCTGCTTTTTTTTTTTTTAAAGGCTTGATGAATATTGGTCATGGCATTGTTACTATGGTGACCACCCCGTCTCGCTCTATAGTACCCCCCCACACACACACATACACACTTTTACCCCCAGCACTAAAAAAAGAGGAAGATGGGGTGGGTATGACAGGAATGAAACAAGTTAAATAAATATATTTGCATGCCCTAAAGCCAAATGAATCTTTGCAAGAAAATCCACACACAAACACTCGCATGGCATGGCCACGTGGTTACACAAACTTCCAATTACACATGCACAAGAACAATGTTAGAAATTGCAGTCTGCTTCTATGTGAATTACACAAACCAATTTGTGTAGACATCCACACCTTTGTGTGACAACACATGGGTTATTATGTTCTCAGTGACACCAAACAATTACAGCATGAGAGCTGCAATGGGCAATCAAGAACCATCCAAGACCAATGGGCACCATACATTTTGTCAAATCTTATTTACATTAGGAGCATAACTTAACTAACATAGAAAGCATAGACTAATTTACTTTACTGGTGGCAAACCAAGACGTCCTTCGTTTCTATATTTTTTCTGACACAACCGCATATCGTACCCCAATAGCGCATGCACACAGTCTCATAGTAAAAAAACAAAATATTTAAGCCAACCAAATGTATGACAGAAGGATAGCTAAATTGATATTAAAACCCTTTTGATTTAATGGCTTATTAAATCTTAGTTTTGTAGACAAATACACATTTTGCCTGCATATGAATTTCTTTACAAAGTTAATGCAAAATCTATTTGTTTTTTGTTCTGTCACACAAAAATTTCAAACTCCCTTTTCTTGCTCTCTTTTCCTTTCGCAACTTCTTAATTGTGTCAAAGTAATATTGAAATACATTTAAGATAAATCCAACTTATTTGCTTCTGTGTAACAATAAAGATTTTAAATAAATCACTTTAGAGCATTATAGGGGGTTCTAAATATGTAACTGCTTGATACAAAATTTGTGTATGATCGAGAGTGAGAGTTAGGAGATAAAGTCTTGTCAACTGGAAATAAAGTGAGCTGGCATATTCTGCTCCCCAACCCAAAGAGACACACACACACGCACGCACGCACGCACGCACGCACGCACGCACGCACACACACACACACACACACACACACACACACGTATCCTCATTTTACTCTCTTTGCTCTTATTTATTCCCACTTCAACATGTAATTTGTTGTGTTTATTGCATTAAACAAATTTGTCATTCAGATGAATTCTTTTTTTTAAACCAAACATACAGGTATGTGTATTCCCTAAACTAATGTTTATTTCAGTGTGTCCAATTGCAGTCTTTTGCAAGGATTTTCAATCTTAACAGACCTTGAGACACCTCACTAAGAATCTCAGTCATCACAGGGACCCCAGTATTTTCCTAGTAACACTTTACAATAACATTCATTATTAACATTAAATTAATTACATTATATTATGCTTTTCAGATCAGAAGTTAATGTTCAGCCAACAGATGAAAATTCCATTTGTTTTATACAAGGCTGTCGATTTAACATGTTAATCAGTCCAATTAATTATATACAAAATAATGTGTAAAAAACATTACACGGGGGACTTCCGGGTGGGGGATGGAGTAAGACATGTTTCGTGCAGCTCTGTGGATTTTCACCTAAATTTCATTAAAACAAGTATATGTATGTATACAAGTCAACAAGTATATGTTGGTGATTTGAATCTTATACAGTGTTGCATACATTCAACTTAATTTCACTTTGCTCGTTTTAATGCCTCTGAAGAAACAAGGAAAAAAGATGGCGTGGAGGGAGTAGGTCCGGTTGAGAACACGGGCACACCTGAAGAGGTCATCCCTATGACGAATAATGACCCGGTGCTACTTGCACTCCGTGTTGATCTGTGCAAAGTTAAAACGGAAATTAAAGAAAGCCTGAGAGGTGAGTTGGCGTCGCTGGAGAAGAAAATCAACGCAAAGTTTGATTCAATGCAGTTAATTGTGGATGAGCACTCTACAACTCTCGAACATCTTCAACAGGCCACTATGGCCTCGTCGGATGCTACTGCGACACTGCAAGCTCAAGTCAAAAATTTGTCCGCAGAGGTCTCAGAAGTAACGGAGAAATGCATAGATCTGGAGGATCGTTCTAAGAGGCAAAATATCAGAATTGCAGGAGTCCGTGAGAGACTGGAACATTGTCAAGGTTTATAGCGAAGTTGCTCATGGAGGTGCTTGAACTAGACGAGCTCCCTATTCTGGACCATGCTCACCGAGTGCTCCGCTCCCGTTCGAAGGATAGTGACCCGCCACGATAGAGCATTGTTCGGGTGCATCAAGGCCATGTCATGGAGAACATCATGCGTAAGTTGTCATCACAAAAGAAGCTAACCTTTAACAGCCATTCCATTCAGATCTTCAGAGATTACCCTTTGGCTGTGGTCAAACGTAGGGCAGCGTTTGCTAAAGTAAGGCAGATTCTTCGTGACAAACCCGGTGTGAAATTTGGCATCCTATATCCAGCGAAGCTGCGAGTTATTTACAGCGAGGGAGAGAAGATCTTCACTGATTCGAATGAAGCATGGAAATTTGCAATTGAACAGTTTGGCGCAAAGAACTAGATGATGTTTAATAGCGCCGAAAGGAACGTATGTTGTTTTGCATAAATGCCTCTTATTTAGCGGACTCAATCTTGGATCTTTTTGAAGTCTCGGAGAAGAAATATGCTAAGGTTGGCTGTTCATTTGTTCTTTTTGACTCTTATATGTTTATTTTGCCATCTACTTTGTGGTAAGTCGTGCTGTACACTTGTTCTTGTAACAGCTGTTCATGTTTTGTTATTTAGTGTTCAGTTGGGAGGGTGGATAAGTGCTAATAATATTCATTGTAACAACTTGAAGCAGAGAAAGATGTATGTTGTAATCACTGTCAATGTACAATGAGACGAATCGTCATGGTTACTGTTGTAACCTCCGTTCCCCGATGGAAGGAACGAAACGTTGTGTCGATTGTGGTGACACAAGGGGTCTCTTCTGAGAGCCTTGTATACCTCTGAAATTGAGAAAAGGCCAATGTCAAGTTGGCAGACAGAATTTGCATGCCCTGCCCCCGGACATATGGGTATAAAGGGGAGCGAATGTCAGACAGGTTTTCACTGAGGAGCTGAGAATAAGGTTACGGCGCATTACAGTGGTAGGCATAGTGACATGGCAAGGGTAATACAACGTCTCGTTCCTTCCATCGTGGAATGGAGGTTACAACAGTAACCATGACGTTCCCCTTCTGTCACTCACTCAACGTTGTGTCGATTGTAGTGACACAAGGGGTCCCACTTCTAAACGCCATGCACAACCCATGTTACGTGACTGCCGAGCCAGGTACAAGCAGGCTGCTGCGTGCTAGAAGCAGCTGGGTCGGCTGCACATAACCCTCCCCAATGCCCCCAATGAAAGGTGACATATAACGACTTGTATGGGAGCCAGCCAGCCAGCTGCGTCTTTTCTCTCTCTATGTTTCTCGTCATAGAGTAAAAAAGGGGCTGCGGGCTATCTTAACGCTATAGACGCATCGGGGAAGGCAACGTTTTCCGTTCCTATCCTTTCAGGGGAAAAAGGCCCTGCGGAGACCACAAGCTGCCCAGACTGGGGGGAGGTAACTTGTGGCTAATACACATGGGGGTGGTCAAGCCACCTGTTGACATGGTGCGGTGGTAGATCCTGCCTGACAAGGGAGGAGTTGCTACAGACAAGGGTGACCGGGGGTAGCGAGGGCTGCCCAAGGGAGACGCGGGTCCTGCCAGCAGGGGGACCGTATTAGTGTTAATTTCATTAACGAAAACTATGATGAAAAATGTTCGTCAACAACCTTTTTTCCATGACTAAGATGAGATGATAACGAGATGGCACCGACATCATTAAACACTAACTGTGACTATATCAACATGCAATATTACTGACGAAAAAAGACAAGACTAAAATGTAGTTTAAAAATTAAAATCTCTATTTCTGTAGGGGGAAAAAAGAGGTGACAAAACATTAGAGTCTGTTATTTTCTGAATTACTTTAAGCAAAAATGTGCCACCACGCTATGCAGACCACAAAATGGCGCCGCGATAAAATTATGACAGCAACAGTTGGACTTGGGAGAAAGAGACGATGATATCAAGGCTAAGCACAAAGAAATTGAGGTAGGTTAATGTCTTGGTGGTAATGTTAGGTTGTTGTTTTTTTCAAAGTTATATTAAGACAATTAGTGACAACTACATTAGACAACTTAACTATATTAAGACAAGGTGGTGGCGTTACATTATGTAGGCTGTGTTTTATAGCTAAACCGATCTCATTAAGCTAATAGGCTAGCAAATTGCATCCATGCATCAGGCTCAGACTGTGTGAGCAGACCCGAAGTTTGCAGCCCAGACTAGTCATCAGTGGCGAAATCGTCATCCAATTCCAGGGGCTTGAAAGAGAATGCCGGCTGGCTGCGAGGCGAGCCGCACATATCCCGAGCTTGGACGGAAACAAGCAAGCATGCCGGGGGGCGGGGGGTCGTGGGGTTATCCCGTAGGAAGAAGGAACAATGCGGGGGCGGCTGAAGTGGCTTTCTCTCATGAGAAAAGAAAGCCATGACCGCAATGTTGCCATGGCTGAGAACATGAACCATTCATAAAACGCTGCCTGTGTGTGTTCGCAGCCCAGGCACACAAGGCAGCTTTTTATGACCAACAGAAGTGGAGAGAAATCGACCGCATCCAGGAACTACACAGAGGCAGAAGGGCATCTTGAAAAAGACGCGTCCTGAAAAGCACTTTCAACGCCTGCTGTGTATTGCTCTTTTATGAGTGGAAACTCAAACTCTTTTAGAGGAAATACACTCTTTTAGGAGGAGAAACACTCTTTCAGGCAATGAAAGCACTGTCGAAGTGCCCAGGGGCGTGGACTGCACAGCGTGCAGAGAGGAGAAAGCCGCTGGAATGCACCGTAGATCCAACAGCAGTCATTATCGCCAGTGGAGGTGAGTGGAACAGTGGTGAACTCAGCTTTGCTGTTGCACAACAGCTTGGCTCCGAAGAAAAAATCTGTCTGACAGTCGCTCCCCTTTATACCTGTATGTCCGGGGAAGGGCATGCAAACTCTGTCTGCCAACTTGACATTGGCCTTTTCTCAACTTCAGAGGTACGGAAAGCTCTCAGAAGAGACCCCTTGTTTCACTACAATCGACACAACCTAGAGTGAGTGACAGAAGGGGAACTAAATACGAAGGGGTTTTCTCAAAATTTTTCATCTTGGAATGTTAAAGGTCTCAATGAACCAGTAAAGAGAGGAAAAATACTTTTGCATTTAAAATTGCTGTCTTTGGATATTATGTTCCTGCAAGAGACTCATCTGAAACGTTCTGCACATATTAGACTGAGGACCAATTGGGTTGGACAAACATATCACTCCAATTTCTCTGCAAAATCTGGAGGTACAGCTATCCTTATCCGTAAAGGAGTTGCTTTTAAACATAATTTGACTATTCCAGACAAAGAAGGTAGATACGTAATAGTTGTTGGAGAAGTATTTTCTGTGTCTTTGACATTAGTCAACGTTTATGGGCCAAATTATGACAACCCTGAGCTTTTTAAAAAACTGTTTAATGGACATGTGCGATTCATTTTATAAAAAATAACACGTTAAAAAAATTAACGCAATTAATCGCATGCCCCCATATAAGGAAGAGTCCTGAGAAATGCAAGCTTGTAGTACCACCTGCTTACTGCAGAGGGCAGTAAGTGAAACTTCAGCTGTGTGAAAATGCACAGTTTATACAGTGAAGAAAACGTCTAGGTTATGAATGTAACCTCCGTTCCCCAATGGAGGGAACGAGACGTTGTGTCGGAGAAGCGACACTAGGGGTCTCTCTTGAGCCACCGAATATACCTCTGATCTATGAAAAAAGGCCAATGAGAAGTTGGCAGTCAGTATTTGCATACCCCGCCCCCGGACATACGGGTATAAAGGCGAGGCAAATACTAGAGTTCATTCAGGATTTTTCTGAGGAGCCGGAAATGGTCCGGCCACTACAGCGGCTCGGCTCAGCGACGTGGCCGGGAAGGACACAACGTCTCGTTCCCTCCATCGGGGAACGGAGGTTACATTCGTAACCTAGACGTTCCCCTTCTGTCGCTCTCTCCACGTTGTGTCGGAGAAGCGACACTAGGGGTCCAATTTAAATCACGCCATGCGCTGAGCCGTGTACGTGGTCTGACACAGGAGCGGGCAGGTGTTTTTTACGTGCCAGACGACCAGCTGTATCAGACTAAACGTACCCTTCCCCAATGCCCCACCAAAGTCGTCGGAATCCTTTTGGTTACCCTGACAGGGGAACAAGGCGACGCTTGCCAACCTGGGAACGGGCCAAGCCTGACTGGGCCTCTTTTCTCTCTATGTTTCTCGCATAGAGCAATAGACAGCCGGGGCCCTTACACGCACTGAGGGAAGGGGGTCTTACCCAATTTCCTATTCTTTCAGGGGGAACAGACCCTGTGGGGACCACCCCTACCCAGCTGGGGAGGTAAGGTGGTGAATACATCACATGTGTTTTTAGGGGACACGTGGAAGTGGCGCGGTGGTAGATCCAGCCTCAGCGAGGGGGAGTTGCTACACACGGCGACCGGAGGGCAGCCGAAACTTACCCAAGGAAAACGCGGGTCCGCTCGTAAGGGGACCGTATCGCGGAAAATACACACAGGGGGAGTCCGTGTAGGAGTCCTCACCCTGTGGAGCACCTATTCCAGTACAGGGTAGATTTGAGTACCCGCAGTGGATTGGGTCGGCAAGTTCCTCCGCTGAACTGCGGACCCATGAGGGCTAGGGAGGAATCGACCAGGGATTCGAGCTGAGTGGAATCTCCTGGGAAAAAAGACGCACAGTTTTACCTCAAGCGAGGGAAAGGGCGTATATGCAAGCGATTCACCCGGTCAGCCCATCAGCGTGTTACCGAGTTCTACTGGCTCGGACCTGAGAAAACACGGATGAAACCGACTCAACCCTGAGATTGTAGTATCTCGTAAAGTTGTTGGGTGTCGCCCAACCCGCTGCTCTACAAATGTCTGCCAGGGAGGTACCCCTGGCCAGTGCCCACGAGGACGCAACACTCCTTGTTGTGTGAGCTCGGACCCGCAAAGGGGGGGGCACGGCCTGAGTGTGATAAGCCAGTGAAATGGCATCTACTATCCAGTGGGAAAGCCTCTGTTTGGAGACAGCGTTTCCTTTCCGCTGTCCCCCAAAGCATACAAAGAGCTGCTCAGAGTGTCTAAAGCTCTGCGTGCGGTCCAGATAGGTACGCAAAGCACGTACCAGACACAGCAACGACGGGGCTGGGTCTGCCTCCTCCCGGGGCAGCGCTTGCAGGTTCACTACCTGGTCTCTGAAAGGCGTGGTAGGAACCTTGGGCACGTAGCCCAGTCGTGGTCTTAGGATCACATGAGTGTCTGCCGGACCGAACTCCAGGCAAGTGTCGCTGACAGAGAACGCTTGCAGGTCCCCGACCCTCTTGATGGAGGCGAGCGCGATCAGCAGGGTGGTCTTGAGAGAGAGGGCCCTGAGTCCAACTGATTCTAGCGGCTTAAAGGGAGGTATCTGGAGGCCCGCGAGGACTACCGAGAGGTCCCAGGAGGGGAACAGGCTTGGCCGGGAGGGATTTAACCTCCGGGCGCCTCTTAGGAACCTGATGATTAAGTCGTGCTTACCAAGGGACTTGCCATCTACTGCATCGTGGTGGGCCGCGATCGCAGCAACATACACCTTCAAGGTGGATGGGGACAGCCTCCCCTCCAACCTTTCCTGCAGGAATAGGAGCACTGACCTAACTGCGCACCTCTGTGGGTCTTCAGCCTGGGAAGAACACCAATTTGTGAACAAGCGCCACTTCAGGGCGTAGAGCTGCCTGGTGGAAGGGGCTCTGGCCTGCCCCTGAGAAAGAAGGTCCTTCCTCAGGGAAATTCGCCAGGGAGGGGCTGTAGCGAGGAGTACAAGGTCCGAGAACCAGGCCCGGGTGGGCCAGTATGGAGCCACTAGTGTGACTTGCTCCTCGTCCTCCCTGACCTTGCACAGCACCTGTGCAAGAAGGCTCACTGCCGATTTATGTACGCTACTGCAGTGGTGCTGTCTGACCTGATTAGGACATGTTTGTCTCGAATTAACGGGAGAAACTGTCGCAGGGCAAAGAAAACAGTCAACAACTCTAGGCAATTGATATGCCAGAGCAGCGGGGCCCCTCTCCAAAGGCCTGCAGCTGCGTGCCCGTTGCAAACGGCGCCCCAACCCGATCTGGATGCGTCGGTAGTGACCAGGACGCGTCGGGACACCTGCTGCAGGGGCACCCCTGCCCGTAGAAAGCAGAGGTCTGTCCAGGGTTTGAGTATTTGGCGGCATGCGGGGGTGATTATCACATGGTGCGTGCCGTGGCGCCATGCTCGTCTCGGGACTCGAGTCTGAAGCCAGTGCTGAAGCGGTCTCATATGCATCAACCTCAGCGGCGTGACTGAGGCGGAGGATGCTATATGCCCCAGGAGCCTCTGGAAGAGTTTTAGAGGGACCGTTGTGCCTGACTTGAACTTTGCGAGGCATTTCAGCACTGGCTGTGCACGCTCATTTGTGAGACGTGCGGACATTGAGACTGAGTCTAACTCCATGCCGAGAAAGGAGATGCTCTGAACCGGAGTGAGCTTGCTCTTATCTAGGTTGACCTGAAGCCCCAAGCGGCTGAGGTGTTTGAGCACCTGGTCTCTGTGAACGCATAGTAACTCTCGGGAGTGGGCCAGTATGAGCCAGTCGTCGAGGTAGTTGAGTATGCGGATGCCGGCTTCTCGGAGCGGGGCAAGAGCTGCCTCTGCGACTTTCGTGAAGACGCGAGGGACAGAGACATGCCAAAGGGGAGGACTTTGTACTGAAACGCCTGGCCGTCGAACGCGAACCGTAGGAAGGGTCGGTGTCACGGCAGAATTGAGACGTGGAAGTACGCGTCCTTCAGGTCTACCGCTGCGAACCAATCTAGGTGCCGGACGCTTGTTAAGATAGACTTTAGCGTGAGCATTTTGAGCGGGAGTTTGAGCAGTGCTCGGTTTTAAACTCGCAGGTCCAAGATTGGTCGTAAGCCGCCGCCTTTCTTGGGTACAACGAGTAAGGGCTGTAGAAACCCTTCTTCATTTCGGTTGGAGGGACAGGCTCGATCAGCGTCTTTGAGTAGAAGAGTAGCGATCTCCGCGTGCAGGGATTGGGCATGTTCGCCGTGCACTGCGGTAAAGCGGACGCCCGCGAAGGGGGGCGGGGGCCTGGCAAACTGAATTGCATAACCGTGTCGGATGGTCAGGGCCAGCCAGCGTGACGGGTTGGGAAGTGAAAGCCATGCATCCAATCTCCGTGCTAGGGGCACCAAGGGGACGAGTATTTTTGACATACTCGGCGGGGCTTCGCAGCGGGGCGGAGCGGGTAAAGTGCCGTCGGAAGGCAAGGGTGCGTCCCGAGGCTTCGGTGCTGAGAAAAGACTCGAAGCACTTACCTTGCTCCGCGCACCCGGCAGGGGGTGGGTTAGTGACTGAGGAGGAGGTCTTATGGTGGCGTCCTTTGGACTCGTCAGAACCGGCCGGCCGGGGGTCAGTCGTGGGGCTGAAGGCGGACCTGTGGCCGCGTCCAGCATGCCGGGACTGTTGAGATCTGGGGGCAGAGTGCCGTGAGAACGGCATTTGCGGGCCAGATGACCCAGAGGCAAAGGAAATAGCTCTTTTATTGAGAATTTGGGTACCGCTGCCCGGTTAAGGGAGCGGCAAATGAAATGTATTCAAAACAAAATTCTCCTCCCGGCCCTCCACAGGGGGCGGGCGGTCTACCATCTCCGGAGCTAATGTCTTGGGCTCTGGGTCCTCCGTCTCAGGAGCGCCTGGGAGCCTTCCGGGTCCTCGAGGGGGTCCGTGAGACGGGGGGCGTCGACTTCCTGCGGGGCGCTCGACGCGTGGGCTGAGAGCTGGGCCCAGGTTGAGGCGGAGCAGCTTGTTTCTTCGCAGGGGGATGCCCTCGGCGGCAGACTTGCGGCGGGGCAGGATCTGGGAGATCGCCTCCATCTGTTTCCTCAACGCTGAGAACTGCTGGGTAACATCCTTGATGGTGTCGCCAAAGAGGCCGAACTGGGAGACTGGGGCGTCGAGAAAGCGAGTCTTGTCGGTCTCACGCATCTCGACCAAGTTCAGCCACAGGTGTCGTTCTTGGACCACGAGGGTGGCCATTGCCTGCCCAAGTGACTGCGCCGTGACCTTCGTGGCTCTGAGGGCGAGGTCGGTCGCTGAGCGCAGTTCCTGCAGCACATCGGGATCAGGGCTACCCACGTGCAATTCTTTGAGTGCCTTGGCCTGGTGGACTTGCAGGAGGGCCAGGGCGGAAGCTGCCTGTCCAGCGGCACTGTAGGCATTCGCTGTCAGCGAGGATGTTGTCCTACAGGCCTTGGAGGGGAGTACAGGGCGACTCCGCCAGGTGGTAGTGTTTCCGGGGCATAGGTGAAGCGCAACAGCCCTATCCACCGGGGGAATCGCCGTGTATCCGTGGACCGCTCCGCCGTCGAGAGTAGCGAGAGCGGATGAGCGAGTGGCTTTGCGAGAGGTGAAAGGCGCTCTCCACAGCGACGTCAGCTCATCATGCACTTCCGGGAAGAACGGGACTGGGGGGGCGTGGCCGTGGGCGGCGCCCAGACCCCAGGAACCAGTCGTCCAACCGCAATGGCTGTGGGGAGGATGGAGGGTTCCAATCCAAGCCCACGCTGGCGGCGGCCCGGGAAAGCATGTCGGACATCTGAGCGTCAGCCTCAGCCTGGGGGTGCTGGCCCGAAGGCGGCAGCCCAGGGGAGTCATCCGCGTCAGATGCCGCGCTCTCCAATGCAGCGGCGAGCTCATCCGTTTCGAGATCTAGAGGATAGGCAGGCTGGCTGTGAGGCGATTTGCTGTTGCCTCGAGCCCGGACGGGAGTTAACGAGCGTGCTGGGGAACGGGTGGTCCGCGGGTCTCTGGTACCCGACGGAGCCGCACCGGCTGCCGCCCCCAAATCGCCTCCAGCACCACTCGCACCGTCCTCAATCCCGTGGGAAGGAGGAGCAATGCGAGGTGCGGCTGGAGTGGCTTGTTCTCGGTTGAAAACAAGTCGCGACCGCAACGTTGTCATGGTCATGCTCTCACAGTGAGAACATGAACCATCCACAAACGCAGCCTCGGTGTGATCGCTACCCAGACACACGAGACAACGCCTGTGGCTGTCTGAAACGGAGAGCACTCTACCGCATCCAGGAACTACACAGCGGCGGAATGGCATCTTTATAAAGACGCGTCCTGAAAAGAACATTCACGCTCGCTGTGTTTGCTCTTTTAGAGGAAATTACTCTTTTAAATAAAATCACTCTTTTAAGAAACTCTTTCGAGTTTTTATCTGCGCTGTCAAAGCGCCCAGTGGCAACAATGCACAGTCGTGCACAGGATAGGAGAAAGCCGCTGTTATGCGCCGTCAAATCCAACAGCATGCAGATCGTCAGAGGAATACACGGGTGTGTGTAACTCGTAGCAGACAGCATACAAGACCATCGGCTCCGAAGAACATTTCTGAATGAACTCTAGTATTTGCCTCGCCTTTATACCCGTATGTCCGGGGGCGGGGTATGCAAATACTGACTGCCAACTTCTCATTGGCCTTTTTTCATAGATCACAGGTATATTCGGTGGCTCAAGAGAGACCCCTAGTGTCGCTTCTCCGACACAACGTGGAGAGAGCGACAGAAGGGGAACAACCTTCAGCAGCAACAACACAGACGTGTGTTACGTTCTTGCGTTGAAAACACTTGGAGTGCAAATTCAAACTAAGTGATCTCAAGATGTGTTTAAAGATTGAGTATTAAACTATATTAACATGACACAGTGACCTAAAAATGTTATGTTTATGATGCAACGCACACGAGATGCTACACAAGCATGTCTGACGCAGGTGTAAATTAATAGGTCCTTAAACAAGCCCTCATAATATATCTCCATCTGATTGACAAATTCACTTGTGAAATGGATTGCTGTGAACTGTATGCCAATGATTGGATTATGATCAATAATATGGTAGTAAACAATACATTGTATTCTAAAGCTGCTTTTTGTAAGGTCTTATCAATGATTAACTCTTCTGCTACAAGAATGTAATGCATTTTAATTATCTGAATATATATATATATATATATATATATATATATATATATATATATATATATATAATTGTTAAATATTTAAAGATAACTATGTATAATTTCATCTTTATATATTGGATTATTTTTATATGAGGGGCTTTCTCACCAAATATTTGTATATGTGATTAAATGTGATTTATTGCGATTAATTAATTGGGACACAATGTAATTAATTTGATTAAAAATGTCAATCGATTGACAGCCCTAATAAACATGTGTTCCGTTACACCCTAAAACTGGCAATCAGCACATTATGTCTCCAACTTAAAGTTTTGTGAATAATAACCTTATACATCATTACACTTCATCTGGTGAAATATACATACAAAACCCTTCATCTGGTGATTATACACTATAAAAAGCTCAGCTGTTAATACTTAATATAGAGTATTGAAACCAAAATAAGAGTCCCTGGTGTTTTTAAGTCCCATATTATGCACCAAATCTTTTTTTTATTTAAATTATTATTATTATTGTTATTTTGGTTGAACAGTTAACTAAATCTGTGTTTTTTATTCATTTTGGATTTTGCAGCCTTAGTCTATGATAGGAAAGACTTAGAAAATCTTTTAACATCCTATAAATCATTTAATCAGTTATTGGCCCTTTCTATCACCTTCAAAATCCACTATCGGTTAACCTTTTGTAGAGACTGCATTCATGAAGAAGAAGAATGTGAGAACATTACTTTATGAGTATTACCTTATAAATTCCACTCTCAAAAGTTTGTTTTTTTGAGAGCTAATTAATATTAAATGTTGCTAATTTCTGTGCAAAGCCATTCCCCACTTTCTCTATTCCCTCTATAGCTCCATTATCTCTTGTTGTTTTATTGCTGTTCTCTCTCTCTCTCTCTCTCTCTCTCTCTCTCTCTCTCTCTCTCTCGCATTAAGTTCAAATTTGACACTGATGTTGACTCGCTGTGTCACTCTTCCTCTATTTGTTCCACCCCCTTCTCTCTCTCTCCCTCTTCATCACTTCCAGGCCAAAAGTTCCTGAAGATGCATTTCTCTCCAGAGCCCTCCCTTTCTCTCTTCCACTCTGTCTAATTCTGAGCATCTCTCTTTCTCCATTATCTTCCTCCATATCTCTCTCTAACTCCAAACACACATTTCATTGTTGATAATGCAAGTTAGCAGGATACCTTTAATAAGACTCAGAAACAGGGATGATATCGTTTTTACTACAATGGATGAGCTGCAAATAATGTAACTTTTGGTGAGTTAGATTTGTACTATTATACTTGTGTTGTTTTATATTTTTTGGTACAAGCATTTAAAACTGTTATGTTGAGTTTATAAATGTGGGTAAAGATACAAAAACAGATGTAAAAGATAGCAAAGACCACATATATTGTCTTAATTGAGTCAAAATATTGATAAGCAGAATGGACGCTTGAGAGTGGGGCAAGTTGACACACTTTTTACTCCAGTGAATATGTCTCAGAGTATGTTTATTTTTGAAAGTCAGATGTTGCTTTGCACATACCTTAAAGAATTGGCAACAAAAAAGCTATAGCCACCGTTATTGCCCATGTAAACCCACATTGACCTCATAGCAAGCATGTTGTCACAATATATGAGGTAAGAGTAACAATTATGAAGCACTAAACAATTAATGAAAAATCAAATGTTAAATACAAAATATTAAACGTGTTTCTGAAAACAGAAATTGTGCCGACTCTATAAAATTACATTTACAACCTGCCTAAAATTGACATGCAGCTGGTAAATACAGTTTTACCAGTTTTAACAGTATCTACCTTCATTAAATATTTTACACTTGCCTGAATGTATGCGTGTGTGGTTTTATTGTGTTCACATCAAATTATACGTTGAAGTGGGAATAAATAAGTGAGCAAAGAGAGTTAAATGAGGGTAAATGTAAACCTCATTTTTGTGTGTGTGTGTGGAGCATGTATTTATCACTTTGTGGGGACCAAATGTCCCCATAAGGATCGTAAAACCCGAAATGTTTGACCTTGTGGGGACATTTTGTCGGTCCCCATGAGGAAAATAGCTTATAAATCATACTAAATTATGTTTTTTGAAAATGTAAAAACGCAGAATGTTTTCTGTGAGGGTTAGGGGATAGAATATATAGTTTGTACAGTATAAAAAACATTATGTCTATGGAAAGTCCCCATAAAACATGGAAACACAACATGTTCCATGTGTGAGTGTGTGTCTGTGTGTGTGTATGTGTAATACATGTTTGATTCACAAATATTGAACATTCCACAAAATCTGTACACTAGGGCAACATATGTTGACATCATAAATAGTGGAATGCTGGTATTACCTAAGTTGATATTTTTACTCCTATACAATTCAATTTTCTTTCTCTGAATCTATCTCATTAATATATTTTAGTAGTCAGAGAGTGAATATAGCATGCCCATGTAACAGACTCTTTATCTGTCAGAATGATGCTAATTCACTTCTATGAAATCTGTGCATAAACTCATGCTTCTCTCACACTCTATTTGTTTTGATGTTCTTCTGTCAATCAGGGGTTAAAGGTCATGGTCTTTTTTTGTTTTTTTTCTAAATCATATTATACGCTCAAAAAAAGAAGTTTCACTGTTTAACTCAATCCATCCATGTTCATATTACTAAAAAAATATATGTAATCAAGGGAATTTAAATTAACTGAGCTATTCAACTAAAATGTGTTTGCATTAGGACAACATTAATATTCTATGTTTGGTTAACTGAAACTGGGCAAAAGATTTCTAGTTCCCAGGATGCTTTATATGGGACTCAACAGGGAGAGTAAATGGGATAGTTCGCCCAAAAATTTTAATTCTCACATCATTTACTCACCCTCATTATTAGTTATTATATACATATAGTTATTTGTTGTTTATCTAATTTATAATGGTTGTCGAACACGATAAATTCCGTTGTACATTTCA
This sequence comes from Xyrauchen texanus, assembly GCF_025860055.1. Taxonomy (NCBI): domain Eukaryota; kingdom Metazoa; phylum Chordata; class Actinopteri; order Cypriniformes; family Catostomidae; genus Xyrauchen; species Xyrauchen texanus. Next base: position 26,530,386 of record NC_068315.1, read on the forward strand.
TTACCTAATAAGGACAGTTTAATTTAGTTCATAGCTCACATATTTCAAGACTATAAATTCCCTCCTAAATTTAGCATTTGTGCAAATTACCCTACATACAATGGTGGTAAAATGCGTGCAAAATACCCATCTTAACAGACTCAATCCACATATCTAAATTATATATGTAATACCCTACAGAAGTAACCCATACGACAGTGTTTAAATCCATTTCTACAGGAGTGATATGATAGGTGTGGGTGAGAAACAAATAAAAATGTAAGTCCTTTTTTTACTCTAAATCTCCACTTCCACTTTTACATCTGAAAGTCACATGTGGTGCCTGTTTAGTTTCATTTTCACATCTGAAAGTAAAAGTTAAAGTGGAGATTTAGGGTAAAGAAATTACTTAAATATTGTTCTGTTTCTCTCCCACACCTATTTTATCCATTCTAAAGATATAGATTTAACAACTGGAGACTTATGGATTACTTTTATGTTACAATTTGTTTGTTGGTGCTAACAAAGGTCTGATTATATTCACTTGCATTGTATGGACCTACAGAGCTAAAATATTTTTCTAAAAATCTTCATTTGTGTTCTGCAGAAGAAAGAAAGTCATACAAATCTGGGATGGCATGATGCTGAGTAAATGATGAGAATTTTTCTAAATGATCATTTTTGTGTGAATTAACCCTTTAAGTGTTGTTTTATGTGTCTTTGTGCAAGAAGATTACAAAAGGGGAGACTTTTTAGTGTTATTTGTTTTATGTTAAGATTCAAAAGAATTTATGTTGTACATTTTTGGGGTTACAATCAGGGTGAAGAGTGGAGCTTGAGGCTAAGTTGAGGACCAATAAATGTTTTGCATTCATCATACTGCATTATTCATCGCGATATTGCTATGTCATCTAACCATAGCTTAGTGATCAAGTTGCAATCAGTAGTACTTCCCAAAAGCATGCATTTAGCATAATGAAAATTTTTGTCACTAGCTTGCATGCCACTGGATTAATTTATTTTGAGTTAAATTGATATGTTACATTTTGTTGGGTTCAATTGATTCAGTTAGGTTCCCTCTACTTGAAGTATTTCAGATTTAACTTAAAAAAATTTTTTTTAAACATGTGGATTTTTAATTAATTAATTAATTTATTTTTTGAGTGACATTCTTGTCTTTCTTTTTATCCAGAGTGATGAAATTTAGGATGTTTGAAAGGTTAATCATGCTGAATCTCCAAAGCAGTTCAAACTGGAGTGGACCCAATGACTGGTACCACCAACAGAACACAGTACACACCCAGCACAGCACTGGTGAGATTTCTGAATCCTCTAATTATAGCAAAGATCATTATCAAATGATGGTGTTTTTAGCAAGTCAGTCCACCCGGCAGCCATCTTTAGAACACTTCCGGGCAGCTATTTGTCTATGTAAACAAGTGACATATAAGTGCAGCTCCTATATACTTGAATGGGGAAAGACAGAAATCTCCAAAATGGTTGGTCAAAATCACGATCAAAGAATATATTTCTAATCAGCCGTAAAATCTGACATCACTGATATCATACATTTTCCCGGATTGTATAGCTAATGCGCATGTGTATTCTTGAGTTGATTGACAGGTGATGTCTGTATCGAAAAGGTGATGCTTTCTCCCATTAATTTTAATAGAAGTGGCCCGTCTCTGCTAAATAGTTTCTGTGGTTATATTCCTTTCAACATTTCCTATATATCAAAACAAAGGTGTAATTATGAAAGATATTAAATGGTTTTCGAGGATGAGGGAATGTCACCCAACCTGTTCATGTTGGCAGCTGTCTAATATGGTTATATTTTAACTTCTATCAAGTCAAATGACAAAATAATGTGCTGAAAAATACCATAAAGTGTGATTTCGCACACAGCCTTTGATGTCAACAACAAAAGTGTGTGGAAAGTGTTTTCTGCCGCATTTAAACAGTTAATAAGCATATTTATTTTGCTATCCTAAATCTGCACAATTATATGTTTATTTGCATTTTATTATTGGAATTTACCATTGTTTTTTTTTTTGCTCTCCACGACTCAAAACATTCCTGGGACCCATTTTTGGTTCACAACCCATAAGTTGAGAAGCGCAATGTTAAACCATTCACATTTTTCCATTACTTCGTAAACTATAGTTTATGCTCCTCAGTAATTGTTATTTATTCAGTGTCAGATGAATGCCTGGTGGACATGGATGTAGGGATGGCGGGACGAGGAAAAGTAGTGAGAGATGAGGGGGAGGAGTCTCAACTGAGGCTGCAGCTGAAGAGAAAACTTCAGCGCAACAGAACCAGCTTCACAACAGAACAGATCGAAGCCCTGGAGAAAGGTGAGAACTCAGAGTGCTGTGATTGTGAAGCACATGAATGAATGAATGAATAGACAAATAATGTCTAGGCAAACATATACAATATATAATGCATCATATTTATTTACGAGATAAGAAGTAGATTAGTGTTGAATTGTTGCTCTGGTTTCCTGGTCAATGATAAATAAGGGGTTGTCCAAAGAAAAGGAAAAATATACTTTTAAACAAGCCAATTTCTTAGAAATGTAATATTTGTTTAATACATTTTTAAACTAGCATTTATGAAAACCAACCAACATTTATGAAACCAGACAATTTTTTATTATTTAATGACTAAAAATGTAATGTTATTTAAGTGTTATAACATACAATAAAAAAGTAATATTTTCCTCACATTCATAAGGATCCTTAATCATCTTTTAATAATCAAAGTTTTCAAACACATTTTCAAGGTAAAAAAGATTTTTCAAAACAATGAAAACAAAAAAAAATCTAATTGTTTATTTAGAAATTGAAGACATGCTTTCAAATCATTGGCTGTAGGAATTGAAAATAAAGTAAAAAAAAAAAAAAAAATATATATATATATATGTATATATCCCTGTCTGTCACTCACTGGACATTGTGTCGAATGAAGTGACAATAGGTGACTTTCTTGAAGGCCTCTGTTACCTCTGAACATGATAAAAGGCCAATGAGAATTTGCCAGACAGAATTTGCATGTCCCTCCCCCAGACATACGGGTATAAAAGGAGGGAATCATGCATCTGTTCATTCAGATTTCTTCTTCGGAGCCGAGCGGTTGTGTGATCAGAGAGCTGAGATCACTTCTGTTCCACTTACCTCTGTAGAGCGTCTGCTGTTGGATCTATGGTGCATATCAGTGGCTTTCTCCTTCTCTGCACGGCAGTAGCAGAGAAGGAGACGCTCTACAGAGGTGAGTTTCTTCTAAAAGAGAGTATTATCCCCAAAAGAGGCTTTTTCCATCTTAAAGAGGAACGCCACTCCAGCCAACCCTCGAGTCGCTCCTTCTTCCCACAGGATTGAGGACGACCCGGCTGGCGATGGAGGCGATTTGGGGATGGCAGCGGGTTCGGTTTCGCTGGGTAGATCCCCACGAACCACCCGCCCACCAGCAAGCTCATTGAATTCCGTCCGAGTTCGAGATGAGAGCGGCTCGCATCGCGGCCAGTGTGTTTACTCCCTCGAGTCCCCTGAGCTGGATGATGAATTCACCACTGCATCGGAGAGCGTCTGATGCAGAAGACTCGACTGGTCTGCCACCTTCGGGTCGGCACGGCCCAGTCTGAGGCTGACGCCCAAATGTCCGACATGCTTGCCCGGGCCACCGTGAGGGTGGGGTTGGACTGGAACCCTCCATCCTCCCCGCAGCTCTTGTGGCTAGACGATTGGTTCCTCGGGTCCAGGTGCTGCTCACAGCCACGCTGTGGGTCCCTTTCTTCCTAGAGGAGCATGATGAGATGACAAGGTCATGGAGGGCACCTTTCACTGCCTGCAACCGACCTCCTCGCTCATCCGCTCTCACTACCCTTGACGGCGGAGTGGCCCACGGGTACTCGGAGGTTCTCCAGGTGGACAGAGTGGTTGCGATCCATCTGTGTCCAGAAAAAGCCTGGTGCTCCCCTCCAAGGCCTGTAGGATGATGTCGTCATTGACAACCAGAGCCTACAGCGCCACCGGACAGGCCGCCTCCGCCCTGCATAACATGGCCCTCCTGCAGGTTGACCAGGACAAGGCACTCAAAGATCTGCACTTGGGTAGTCCTGTCCCCAACGTATTGCTCGGAACTGCGCTCCAAGACCGACCTCGCCCTCCTGGCCATGAAGGTCACAGCACGGACACTTGGGCAGGTGATGGCCACCCTCGTGGTCCAGGAACGTCACCTATGGCAGAACCTGGTCGAGATGTGAGAGGTAGAAAAAGCCCACTTTCCCAATACCCCCATCGCCCAGCTCGGCCTATTCGGCCACACCGTTGACAACTTCACTCAGCAGTTCTCAACAGTGAAGAATCAGATGGAGGCAATTTCACACATCATGCCCCGCCACCGTTCCAGCATGGGCCGTGCTGCGTCTGCTTGCCGAGGGTGTCTCCCTGCGGCTTCCAAATGCCTGGGCCCAGCTCTCACCCCCAGAGGCGAGCGCCCCGCAGAAAGTGCACGCCCCCCATCTCTCGGACGTCCTCGAGGACCCGGAAGGCTCCCAAGCGTTTCTCCCAGCCGAGATGAAGAAGGGTTTCTACAGCCCTTACTTCATCATACCAAAGAAAGGCAACGTCTTGATCATGGACTTGCAAGTTTTCAACCGGGACTCTCACAAACTCCCATTCAAAATGCTCACCCAAAGACACATTCAAACATGTGTCCAGCGTCAAAATTGGTTAGCAGCGGTAGATTTGAAGGACGCATACTTACACGTCTCTGTCTTGCCTCGACACGGACCCTTCCTACATTTTGCATTCGACAGCCAAGCGTATCAGTACAAGGTCCTCCCCTTCGGCATGTCCCTGTTCCCTCGCGTCTTCATGAAGGTCGCGGAGGCAGCCCTTTCCCTGCTTAGAGAAGTGGACTCAATTACCTCGATGACTGGCTTATCCTAGCCCACTCCTGTGCACCCACAGGGGACAGACCTCTGTTTTCTGCACGCAGGAGTCCCCATACAGCAGGTTCTGTTGTAACCATTCTGTTTACCACAAATGCCTCAAAACAGGGTTGGGGTGCCAGCAGTGACTCTGGTCATTGTGCGTCACTCATATCCCGGCAACCTCAACATAGCAGCGGATGCGCTGTCGCGATAGGGCATGCTCAGCGGAGAGTGGAGGTTCCACCCCAGGTGGTCCAGCTGATTTGGGAGCGGTTCGGCAAAGCCTGTAGACCTGTTTGCTTTCCAAGAGACCACCCACTGCCCGCTCTGGTACTCCCTAGATGCACTGGGAAACAGCTGGCCCCGGGGACTGCGCAAGTAGCATTTCCCCCAGTGAGCTTACTTGTGCGGGTGCTGTGCAAATCAGGGAGGATGAGGAACAAGTCACCCTAGTGGCCCCCTATTGGCCCACACAGACTTGGTTCTCAGATGTAGCACCCTCTGGCATCCGCACCCAGACCTCTGGAACATCCATGTCTGGCCACTGGATGGGGTGCGGAAGATCTAAATGGCCTACTACCTGCTATCGTAGACACGATCAACCAAGCCCAAGCTCCCTGTATGCCCTGAAGTGGCACTTGTTCGAAAATTGGTGTTATTCCTGATCCGAAGACCCGCAGAGATGCAGTTGGGTCAGTGCTCTAATTTCTGCAGGAGAGGCCTGAGGGGAGGCTGTCCACCTCCACCTTGAAGGTTTATGTAGCAGCATATCAGCTCACCACGACGCAGTGGACAGTAAGTCCCTAGGGAAGCATGATCTGATTATCAGGTTCCTTAGAGGCTCCCGGAGGCTGAACCCTACCATGCCATGCCTGTTCCCCTCATGGGATCTCTCGATGGTCCTTTCAGGCTTCAGAGACCCCCCCTTTGAGCCACTAGAATCAATCGAGCTCAAAGCCCTCTCCTTGAAGACGGCCCTCCTGATCGCACTTGCTTACATCAAGAGTGTTGGGGATTTGCAAGCATTCTCTGTCAGCGACACTTGCCTGTAGTTCGGTCCGGCAGGCCCCCATGTCATCCTAAGACCACGACCGGGCTACGTGCCCAAGGTTCCTACAACCCGTTCGTTGCTGTATCCAGTGCATGCTTTGCGTACCTATGTGGACCGCACACAGAGCTTTAGATGTTCTGAGCAGCTCTTTGTTTGCTTTGGTGGACAGCGGAAAGGGAATGCTGTCTCCAAACAGAGGCTTTCCCACTGGGTCATTGATGCCATCGCTTTGGCCTATCACACCCATGCCATGCCCACCCCCTTGCGGGTTCGAGCATACTTGACGAGAAGTGTGGCATCCTTGTGGGCACTGGCCAATGGCACCTTCCTAGCAGACATTTGCAGTGCAGCGGGCTGGGCAACATCCAATACCTTTACGAGATTGTACAATCTCAGGGTTGAGTCGGTCTCGTCCCATGTTCTCTCAGGTCCGGGCACGTAGAACTCGGGAATGCGGAATGTCTGACCGGGTTTTCCACTTGCACATAGCGCCTTTCCCCTCCACTGAGGTGATCACGTGCGCTCTTTTCGCCCAGGAGAGTCCACTAAACTCATGCTCCCTGGATGTTCTTCCTCCCTAGCACTCTGGTCTGCGAATTCAGCAGAGAAATTCCCCAACAAGACCTACTAAAGGTACTAAAATTACTCTGTACTGGAATAGGTGCTCCACAGGATGGGCCTTTGTGGATTAATCCCCCTGTGTGTATTTTCCGTGGTATGGTCCCGAACCTTTTTCTCAGCTCCTCAGTGCAAAACCTGAATGAACAGATGCACAATTCCCTCCTTTTATACCCGTAAGTCCGGGGGAGGGACATGCAAACTCAGTCTGCCAAATTCTCATTGACCTTTTTTCAAGTTCAGAGGTAACCGAGGCCTTCAAGAAAGTCTCCCTCGTGTCACTTCATTCGACACAAGGTCTCGTTCCCTTCATCAGGGAACAGAGATTAGACGATAGGCTAGATTATATATATATATATATATATATATATATATATATATATATATATATATATATATATATATATATATATATACTGTATATATATATATATATATATATATATATATATATATCATTGAATGACTCTTAATGTGGTGTTAAAATTATCCAGTAAAAAGTAATAAAATATTTTCCTCATACACATGTCAACATCTTAATTGTTGTTCTCCAAAAAGGTTATTTATTGTTCAATTATTTTGAAAGTTTTTAAGCATCTAAATGGGAATTTTCTACTTTTTATTTCTTTATCTTTTTTCTTTCTTTTTTTGTTACAATCTACAGACATCGACATCATCTTGATATATTTTACTTTATGCTCTACAAAGATATCTCAATTTTAATTCAGATATTGAGTCGTAGAAGAAGTGTATTAAAATAATTTTTAAACAAATTAATAGGAATAATAGAATAAAATAATCTGGATACAAATAATTGTGCGTGCACACACAAACACCCACCCCTAGTCACTTATATCTATTCTGTCTGTGTGACGGAAATGAAGCTACAAGAGTACAAATAAAACCATACACTTTATTCACAGTGGCACCATCTTTGATTTTTTTCACAGGAATGACAAAAACGCTACGATGGATAGATCTACATTCTCTTTAATGAACTTTAATGCAGTTTTAAATTGTTTTTTGATCATTCCTCAGACAAAACTTGAAAAACATCTTTCTAAGAACATTCAGTAGACAAACAACATGAGTTGTGGAAAATCAAATGGGATCTAGGAGCTTTATATAGTGCCATTGAAGAGTCTGTAAGTCTATCCCTCACAGCATAGTTTTCATTTCCATTAAAGGAATATTCCAGGTTCAAGACAAGTTAAAATCAATCAACAGCATTTGTGGGATAATGTTCATTACCACAAACATACATCACTTATACATTTTCACTTGTGCCTCTTTTTCCTTAAAAAAAGCAAAACTAGAGGTTACAGTGAGGAACAATGGAAGTGAATGGGGCCAAATTTTGGAGGGTTTAAAGGCAGAAAAGTGAAGCTTATAATTAAAGGCAGAAATGTGAAGCTTATAATTTTATAAAAACACTTTTGACTGTTTGATGCTGTTTTCCTATTCCTGTTAGCGCTCCCTAGCCTGCTTAGCACAGTTATTTCTCTGTTTTCAACATTTTTTCTGCTTTTATAATTTTTAACACATGCACATGCATGTACTACATGCATTTTACTGTGCACACCTGCCTTTCCACTTTTATTGCGATTAAACTGTGTGCTTTACCACACGCATATTTACATGGATCATTGCATTGATCTCAAACCCCCACTGATCAAATACGACCACCACAACAACAACAAACATATGCAGTAAGTCATGGCATCCATTCATATTATCGCTTCATGCATTGCATGCCAAATGTTTACTTCTTCCATTAGCAGTGAGAGATTCACATTTGATAAATGTAAGGAATTCTTCAGGCTGATGGAGAAGGTTAATGTGTTAGAGACACGCATCCGAACGCTAGTGGAGTTCAATGAGAAAGAGAAGCCAGTAGATACTGTTTGGGATGCGGGTAGTACAGCGAGCAACACACACACTTTGGTTCCGGCTGTAGAGCACCTGCTTCAGGGCAATTTAGTGACGTCCTGGTGCCATACTCGTAGGTCAAAGCAACGCCACTCCCCCGTTCCTGTTATGATTTCCAATCGATTCTCCACACTCAGTGATGCAACCACTGAGAATCACGTTGAAAGCACCCTTGTTATTGGTGAAACTATTATAAGGAATGTGGAAATAGAGACTATAGCCACTATTGTTAAATGCATTTCTGGTCCCAGAGTGTCTGACCTCTGATCAAATTTACAAGTGCAGGCTAATGCTAAATGTATATTTTCTAAGATTTCTCTTCATGATGGCACTAACAACTTCTCCAGTCGGAGATCACTACAGATTATGTTAAAGAGGTGTGTGAACTTGCAAAAGGATGTCAGACACTGTAATATGCTCTGGCCCCCTCTCTGCTTATCGTGGTGACAAGGTTTATATTAGATTAGTATCACTGAATGACTGGATGTCTGAGTGGTGTCCAGAGAATAGCATAGGATTCATAGACAATTGGAAGAGTTTTTGGGGAAGACCTGATCTGTTAAAGAGACAGACTTCATCCCTCCAGGAAAGGTGCCTGTAGGAGGGAGGAGGGCAGGGCCGGGTCGTGATTCCGCACACCCGGCCCCTAATCAGGCTAATCAAGCCTCAGAGTGGAATAAAGGCTGACGGGAACCTGCAGTGCAAGAGAGAGAGCGATTTACTGACAGCTGCCCGACACCTGTGTGTGTGTGTTTGTCTTTTTGATTACGTTTATAATTAAAATATTAATTATATTGTCAAGCCGATTCTCGCCTCCTCCTTTCCATTCATTTCTTTACAGTGCCATTCCCCTCTCTAGTACTGTGGCTCATAGTCTTAATAGTTATAGTATTTGTCTAACTGGGGCCCAGTTCAGGAACCAGACAAACTGGCTACTCCGAATGTCTGCTGGCTGCCTTGAGAAATCACACAGGTAACATAAACTACAACACATAGATAATGGATCACCTATATATCACATAGAGACTGTATCTGTTCCCTGAACTACCAAACAAAAACCCTTAGTAAGTCATTTAGAATTTTTTTTATTGATGTCAAACTTGAAAGATAAACATTATATAAAGGTAGTACTATTTAACACTAGATTGCTTCATAGCATAGTAGTAATGACATTATAAATTTCTTCATCAGAAACAAAATTGGAATTATGCAACTGTCTGTCACAGCACCCCAGAGCTAACAAAAATGAATAAAACATCAAAATCAACAACATTATGTTAGACCTAATACCGACTAAACTCCTAAAAGAGGTGTAATCTCAGAATCTATTCTTAATATTATTAACTCCTCGTTAACCTTAGGGCATGTCCCAAGAAACTTTAAAGTGTCAATTATCAAACCGCTTATCAAGAAACCACAGCTTGATCCAGGAGAACTGGCTAGTTATAGACTGATTTCAAATCTCCCATTTATGTTGAAAATACTAGAATAGGTATTGTCCTCCCTACTATGTTCATTTTTACAGAGAAATTGAATGTCTATGAAGAATTTCAGTCAGGTTTTAGGCCCCATCATATAACAGAGACTGCACTTATCAGAATTACAAATTACTTGCTCTTATCAACTGTTCGCAGATGCATTTCTCTCTGCCTTCAAAAGCATAGATCATGAAATTCTCTTGGAAAGACTTGAGAATTATGTTGGCATTTGTGGACAGGCATTAGTTTGGTTAAGCTTCTATCTCTCTACCACTTTGTCTGTGTAAATGAGGAACTGTCAGATCAAAATAAAGTTAAGTATGGAGTGCCACAGGGATCAGTTTTAGGGCCTTCCTTTTCTCCCTATGTATGCTCTCCCTGGGAGACATTATCAGGAACCATGGAATTAGTTTTTAGTGTTATTCAGATGATACACAACTATCTATTTTTTCTAACCCAATGAAATTTGACAGTGTATTAATGATATCAAAGTGTGGATTTCTAGAATTTCTACTCAATTCAGATAAAACAGAAATATTAATTATTGGAACAAAAACCTGAAAAAAACAGTATGCTAAAATATAATATGACTCTTGATGGATTTACTGTAATGTCAACTTCTTTGCCAAAAATGTAGGTGTTATATTTGATTGCAATCTAACCTTTGAAAAACAAAATAATATTTGTAGAACTGTATTCATCCACCTCAGAAATATTGCCAAGTTAAAACACATGCTATCTTTTTCTGATGCCAGAAATTTAAATCATGCGTTCATGACCTCAAGACTAGATTATTATAATGCATTACTTGTTGGATGTCCTGCAGGTTTAATAAATAAACTTTATTTTATTTTTCAAGTTTTTTCAAAATGCAACAGAGAGAGTGCTAACTAGAACCAAGAATTATGATCATATCAGCCCCATTTTACTCCAGCCTGTTAACAATACCGAGAATATCAAAATCCACAAAAGGAGGGAGATCATTTTCATATTTGGCTCCTAAACTATGGAATAGCAGTGTTCGGAACTCAGACACACTCTCTAAGTTTAGGTCTAGATTAAAGAATTGTCTATTCAGCCAGGTATACACCAAACGTATCCCTCAATTCATGGTTATGCTGCTTTAGTCAGGTCTGCCAAAACCGAAAACACTTCTCTTATTCTTTAACCCTGCTTTAAAGTGAATGGCATCTATGCTAATTTTATTATATTTCTTTGCGTGAATATATCCCGAGGTTACCAGAGCCTGCCATATCCATGTCCTGTCCTCCCTGATGTTCGATTCCCACTGTGTGGCTGAGTGATGATGACCATCTGCAGCATGTGTCAGCCAGACTCCACTTCAGTCTACTAAGACAGACATCTGAGAGGATGAACTGAAACTCAAATACATGGGATTCTTCAAGAGCCACTGTCTAAAACATGGGCTCAGGATAGAGTTTACACAAATTACCTGCCATTAGCTTCCATAAGCTGTGATGCTCCTCACTGAATGATACTTATGTCAACTTGGTCAAAGGAGGGACAACACTCTCTTAAACTACATGGAAAATAAATTAACCACTAACAAAAGCCTTCATTGGCCAAAATCAAAGGACATAGCATCTAAGTGTATTTCCTCAGTGAATTCGGGATGACTTCAAGGATTTTAACACTAAAACTTATTGTTCATACAAAATTATTATGTTTAATTACTGACCCACAAAACTTACTAAGTTTACTAATTTTAACGACTAATAGTTCTAATATTGACATACAATTTTCATGTACAGCTGCTTTGAAACAACGCCTGTTGTGAAAAGTGCTCTACAAATAAATTTGACTGGACTTGACTATAAAAGTACACATTAATTCTTCTGTTAAATCTCATGTATTATTTGACCTGTAAAGTTGTTTAAATCATTGTTTTTAGAGCTGTTGTAGGGTTTTATTGTTTGTTGACATCATCATGGCAACAAAGTTGTAAAGTTGGACATAACTTTTCACAGAAAAGTTTAGTAAGTGATTTTATCACACAAAAATCTTGTTTAGATGCAAATTGTTTATGTCTTGTGGCTATACTTTTGAAAAAGTATTTTAACATCCAAAAATTGGTCCCCATTCACTTCCCTTGGAAGTGCCTCACTGTAACCTTGATTTTTGCCTTTTTGAAAGAAAAGGAGGGGCACGTCACAATTCATTTTTGTGGTAATTAGTATTATGCCACAAATGCTGTCGATTGAGCTCAACTTGTATTGAACCCGAAATATTACTTAAAAAAATCAAAGATGGCGCAACTGTGAATAAGATCTATTCATAGATGTTCAACATGTCAATATGTACAAAACTTGAAGCTGCACAAAACAGTGAATATTTAAGGTAAACTATTTAATCTTTTCAACATTATCTACAAAACTTTTTTTATGTTTCTGTCAATACATTTAATCTAACAGAGTTTGAGAGAACACATTATCCAGATGTTTTTGTCAGAGAACGACTTGCAAACAAAATCGACCTTCCTGAGGCACGGATACAAGTATGTAATCTTCCTTTTTATTATTGAAAAAAGCCCTATTCCCTTTCTTGAATAAAGTGTATACATCAGGACCACAGTGAAATCAGTATTATAGCTCATTGATTCCATCTGCCCCAATCATTCTCTGGGCCTTGATTGACAGGTGTGGTTTTCCAATCGAAGAGCCAAATGGAGACGAGAGGAGAAGCTGCGAAACCAGAAGCGTTCAGGGGACAGGACTTCCTTTACTCAAACACATGCTGCTCTGACCACATCCTTTAACCCAACCGTTTATCATCATCAGCATGGCAACAATGCAGGTGTTCTTGGAGGTTTACATAAGTGGCACATTTGCATACTAGAAACTTCAGAATATAATCATGTCTTTGTCTCTATTTTTTGTTTCTCTTTGTTTAGCTTTCATGCTCAGTCAAATCGAGACAGCTCTGCCCACTTATAATTCTCTCTCGGTCTACTCTGGAGTCCAGGTAAGGTCTCCAGTGCTCATTTTATGATAAATATTTCTATTTAGCACATCACTGTATCCAATTTGGATAGATAAGTTATGCAAAAATGTAATACACTACAAACTAATAATTACTTCTCTAAAGTTGTTATCTCATTACTTGTATTTTGATTATTTAATCAAAAGTAATCATAGTACTAATTGCCAAGGCTGTAACCATATCTTGAACACTGGGGGGGACCAAACCATTTTGGGGGTGGGGGGTCTTGGGTGTTGAGGCCACAAATATAATGGTACACAGTCCCATTTTTTCAACTTTACACCATGTTCACGTAAACGGCAAAACACTCTCTTCAGGTCCCTGACATGCTCTGGAAAGGATTTTGAAAAACAGAGCACATCATCTAAGTATGGGAAGCAACATTCATCCCTCAGATCACCCAATACTCCTTTGGAATGCTGCTGGAGCATTTGTCAGGCCAAAGAGAAGACGGATCCACTCATATAATCACCAGGGCATGCTAAAAGCTGTCAAGTGTCAAGAGCTCTCCTTAACAAAACCTTGGTGGTATGCACTACCCTGATCCAGTATGGAAAACCATGAGTAGCCTCCCAGACTATCCAGCAGATCCTGAATGCATGGAAGTGAATGGCGGTCCGGGACAGTCTTTCTGTTTAGTCCCCAGAAGTCCACACATAGACGAAGGCTCATGTCTTTCTTCCTAACACAAACCACTGGAGAAGAATATGGTGACTTGGCAGTTCTAATCCAACCGTGATCAAGCAGATTCTGAACATATTCCTTGACCTCCCTATACAAGGGCTTAGGGATTGCATTGTAAGACTTTTGAACAGGTGTATCGTCTTTTAAGTGGATTTGGAGTTGTAAATTGGGAATGCAACCAATATCTGGATCATCATCGCTTCAGTTTAATACAGAGACTACATCCAGGGAAATGGGTCTATTTTCTGTTCATTGGAGCGCTCAATCGACACCTACTGGCGTGGCGATATACTCACATGTTAAATTCTATTAATAGAGTTCCTTTTAAACACAAAAAAAGGGGGTATCTGCTTTAAAAAAAATATATTTATTACCCCGTTACACTAGCAATATGCCAGTTTCAGTCATCTTTTCTTTTTTGTGCTCTATCAAAGAAAAGACAAATATAATTTGAATTTCTTTTCATCATTGATGTGTCTGTAAAATTACATAACATCAGCTGGCTAGCAAAAAGAAAATACACAATATAATTTACTGTCCTCAAGTTGTGCCTCATTGTTTCTCCCCATAGAATCTTAAAATGTCTAGGTTACTGTTGTAACCTCTGTTCCCTGATGAAGGGAACGAGATGATTTGTGAAGCACTACTAGGGGACTTTCTTGAAGGCTTGTTCCCGCCATCAGGGAATGGAGGTTACAATAGTAACCTAGACGTTCCCCGTCTGTCGCTCACTTCGATGTTGTGTCAAGTGAAGCTACACTAGGGGACATTCTTGAAGGCCTCTGTTACCTCTGAACTTGAGAATAGGCCAAAGAGAATTTGGCAGAAAGAATTTGCATGTCCCTCCCCCGGACATACGGGTGTAAAGGGAGGGAATCATGCCTCTGTTCATTTAGGTTTTGCCGAGAATAAGGTTCGACCATTCCAGTGTCTTGGTTCGGCATCATGGCCAGGGGGACACAACGTCTTGTTCCCTCCATCAGGGAACGGAGGTTACAACAGTAACCTAGACGTTCCCCATCTGTTGCTCACTTCGACGTTGTGTCAAGTGAAGCGACACTAGGGGTCCCTGTTCTATCATGCCATGTGCTGAACTATGTAAGTGCGCTGCTGATGCCTGTGTGGGCAGGCAGTTGCATGCCAAAGCAACAGGCTGCGTCAGACTGCACATACACCAATGCCCCATAAAGTCATCATAACATTTTTAGGTTCCTGGTCTCAAAGGGGGGAATAAAGCGACGTGCCAAGCATGGGAGCAAGCCGCACCAGCCATGCATTTTCTCTCTCTATGTTTCTCGCATAGAGTTAAAGCAGCTGGGGCCATCTTAACGCTATCACACACATCAGAGAAGACATTCTTTTCTAACTCCTATTCTCTCAGGGGGAAAAGACCCCCTGTTACCTCCCCCTGCCCAGGCTAGGGGGAGGTAAAGAGTGGCGAAATACGTCACATGGGTTTTCAGGCCACATGTGGAAATGGCACAATGGTAGATCCTACCTGCCCGGAGGGGGACCGTACCACAGAAAATACACACAGGGGGATTAATCCACAATGGCCCATCCAGTTACATTTTTTTTTACATTTTATGCATTTGGCAGATGCTTTTATGCACTTATTACAGGGACAATCCCCCTGGAGCAACCTGGAGTGAAGCGTCTTGCTCAAGGACACAATGGCTGTGGGGATCGAACCAGCGACCTTCTGATTAACAGTTATGTGCTTTAGCCCACTACGCCACCACCACTCCACAGGTGTGATCCTGTGGATCACCTATTCTAGTACAGAGTAATTTTAGTAAACGTAGTGAGTCTGGTCGGGGAATTCCTCCACAAATTTGTGGTCCAGAGGGCTAAGGAGGAAGAACATCCAGGGAGCGTGATTCTAGTGGACTCTTGGGGAAAAGAGCACACGTGATAATCTCAGTGGAGGGGAAAGGCGCTATGTACACCCATCAGGTGTGCCGCATTCCCGAGTTCTACGTGCTCGGACCTGAGAGAACATGGGATGAGATCGACTCAACCCTGAGATTGTAAAATCTTGTAAAGGTATTGGGTGTTGCCCAGCCCACTGCTCTGCAGATGTCTGCTTGGGAGGTGCCATTGGCCAGTACCCATGAGGATGCCACACTTTTCATTGAGTGTACTCGAACCCGCAAAGTGGCGGGCATGGCCTGGGTGTGATGGCCAAAGCGATGGCGTCAACAACCCAGTGGGAAAGCCTCTGTTTGGAGACAGCGTTCCCTTTCTGCTGTCTGCCAAAGCAGACAAAGAGCTGCTTAGAACATTCAAAACTCTGCGTGCAGTCCACATAGGTCCACAAAGCACGCACCTTCTCCTGGGGCAGTGCTTGCAGGTTCACTACCTGGTCCCCGAAGGGGGTCGTAGGAACCTTGGGCACGTAGCCCGGTCGCGGTATTGGGACGACATGGGTGTCTGAAGGACCGAACTCCAGGCATGTATCGCTGACATAGAACGCTTGCAGGTCCCCGACCCTCTTGATGCAAGCGAGAGCTATCAGGAGGGCCGTCTTCAAGGAGAGGGCTTTGTGCTTGATTGATTCTAACGGCTCGAAGGAGGGTCTTCTCCATGTGCCTCTAAGGAAACTGATATTCAGATTGTGCTTCGCTAGGGACTTACCGTCCACTGCGTCATGATGAGCCGATATGGTGGCCACATAAACCTTCAAGGTGGAGGGGGACATCCTCCCCTCTAGCCTCTATTGCAGAAACGAGAGCACTGACTCGACTGCACATCTCTGCAGGTCTTCAGATCAGGAAGAACACCAATTGGCAAACAAGCGCCACTTTAGGGTGTAAAGTCGCCTGGTAGAGGGAGCTCTGGCTTGGTTGATCATGTCCAGGTGGTAGGCCACTTCTGCCAGACGTGGAGGTTCCAGAGTTCTTTGTGTGGATGCCAGAGGGTGCCTCATCCCTGAGAAAGAAGATCCTTCCTCAGGGGAATTCGCCAGGGAGGGGCTGTCGTGAAGAGCGTGAGATCCGAGAACCAAATCTGTGTGGGCCAGTAGGGGGCCACCAGAGTGACTTGTTCCTCGTCCTCCCTTACCTTGCACAGCACTTGCAGACCCCGGGGCCAGCTGTGTGTCAGCGCATCTGTCCCGAGGGGAACTACCACTAGGGAGTACCAGAGCGGGCAGCAGGAGGTCTTTTGGGAAGCAAACAGGTCTACCTGTGCTTTGCCGAACAGTTCCCAAATCAGCTTGACCACCTGGGGTGGAGCCTCCACTCTCCGCTGAGTGTACCTTGCCATGACAGCGTGTCCGCTGCCGTGTTGAGGTTGCCCGGGATGTGTTGGCTCCAAAGGTGGAGATGGCGTGCGATTTGTAACAAACCGCCTTGACAATTTATGTACGCTAAACGGTGCTGTTTGAGCCAATCAAAACGTGTCCCCGTATTAGTGGGAGAAACCTCACCAGGGAAAGGATTACAGCCAGCAACTCTAGGCAGTTGATGTGCCAACACAGTTGGGGCCCTGTCCAGGAGCTGGCGCATTGCAACCCTGTTTGGAGGCATCTGTGGTGACTAGAACGCATCGGGACACCTGCTGCAGGGGGAATCCTGTCCGCAGTAAACAGAGGTCTGTCCAGGGGTTGAAAGTCTTGTGGCAGACATGATAAACACATGGTACGTGCCGCTGCGCCATGCCCTTCTCGGGACTCAAGTCTGAAGCCAGTGATGATGCGGTCTCAATTGCATCAACATCAGTGGCGCGACCGCTGCGGAGGATGCTTTATGCTCTGGAATTGTTTTAGAGAAACCGCTGTGCCTGGCTTGAATAAGGTGAGGCCTTTCAGCACTGACACGCTCGTTGGTGAGGTGTGCTGTCATTGAGACTGAGTCTAACTCCATGCCGAGAAAAGAGATGCTCTGAACTGGGGCGAGCTTGCTCTTTTCCCTAGATGGCTGAGGTGCCTAAGCACCTGGTCCCTGTGGGCGCACAGTGACTTTCGACAGTGGGCTAAGATGAGCCAGTCGTCGAGGTAGTTTAGTATGCGGATGCTCACTTCCCTTAATGGGGCAAGGGCTGCCTCTGTGACCTTCGTGAAGACGTGAGGGGACAGAGACATGCCGAAGGGGAGGACTTTGTACTGATACGCCTGGCCGTCGAACTCGAACCGTAGGAAGGGTCGGTGTCTAGGAAAGTAGAGACGTGGAAGAATGCGTCCTTCAGGTCTACCGCTGCGAACCAATCTTGACGCCGGACGCAATTTAGAATGTGTCTTTGTGTGAGCATTTTAAATGGGAGTTTTTGCAAGGCCTGGTTGAAAACTCGCAAGTCCAATATCGGTCGTAAGCCACCGCCTTTCTTGGGTATGATGAAGTAAGGACTGTAGAAACCCTTCTTCATCTCAGCTGGAGGGATATGCTCCATCGCGTCTTTGAGTAAGAGGGTCGCGATCTCCGCACGTAGGGTGTTGGTGTCTTCGCCGTGCACCGAGGTAAAGCAGATGCAGCGGAAAGGGGGCGGGGGCCTGGCAAACTGAATCACATAGCCGAGTCGGATGGTCCTGTACTTTCAATATACATTCTAAAATGTTTTTATCCACTCAATTAATTTAAAATAATGTTTTGAATGTTCTCATAAAGGTATTGCACACTCTACAGCTGTCGAAAAATTGCAAATAAAAAAATTTAAAAATTACATATTAAAAAATATGATGTTTTATGCATTCTAAATAAATAGTATTTGAGAAATATGTGTAACCCAAGCAATGTACTTACATTTTACATTTACTTAAAATAAATTAATTTAATTAAACTTAATTTAATCTAATCTGATTACAAGAATATAAAATGCAATGTGCTACACTGCTTGTTTTTATTTAAAATTATGAGATTAATTATTTTCTAATTAGATTACACCCATCACAGTCACTGCATTAGATAACAAAATATCAAGCAACATGGTATCTGAAGACAACAGATACAGGAATGTTCCTCAAAATAACTACTTTTCTGAACCATTTTTGCTATTATTTTTAACTTCACACAGGTGTAGGAGAGTAACCACAGAGAGTAGTTCATCACAATTAGATGTGAATCGTCCACTAACAATTGACAACCAGTCTTCATTTTGAAGTGTGCCAGTGTGCTTGTGTCATCTTACTTAAAAACAAAAGCTACTTAGTTTGACACTTTGCTATGCTTTGGCATTAATTCGTTTTTAAGAATGGTGAAAGTGTCAAAATAATTTATGGGGGCCAAAAGTTTCACTATGTATGTATGTATGTATAGTGCCCTCTGGTGGTGAGAACGGAACTGGCATCAACAATAATCTGCCTTTCTTCATTACAGTGTAATCCGATTTTAAATATACTATTTAGTATTATCAACTTCTTTAACTACTTTTTATTTTTATTTTTTTTTACTATTTATAAGTTCTGTAGAAACTCAACTTCATTATCATTCTTTTGCAGTCTGCTCCTTCTCCGTCTGGCTCCTCTTACTCGTGCGTGCTGCCACCATCCCCGTCTGCACCTAGTTCATTTGAGATGTCCTACTCTTCACCACATCTGCCACCTTCTTCTTCAGCTAACACCAGCACAGGTAAGTCTATTATCTCTTCCTCTTTCTATTGGAGCTATAGGCAGGATTGAGTACTGTATGTAACATTTTACAATAATGTTGTAGTCTAAGCATTAACAAATTAAGGTTCTCTCATCATTTACTCACCCTCATGACATCCCAGGTGTGTATGACTTTCTATCTTCACCAGAACACATTTGAAGAAAATTAGAAAAATATCTTAGCTCAGTAGGTCCTTAAAATGCAAGTGAATTAAGATTTATCTTTTGAAGCTCCAAAAATCACAGAGAGCCAGCATAAACGTCATCGATACGATGCGGTTAAATTAATGTAATCTAAAATTGCATAAAAATGCGTGCTCATTTTTGTTTTAGGGTTGATCTCTCCAGGGATTTCTGTTCCTGTCCAGGTTCCAGCAAATGAAGAAAATATTGGGCAGAACCTTGGCCAGTACTGGGCCAGACTGCACTGAATAAGCATGAGAAAAGTGGTAGATTTCCAAAAACAGTAGGTTACAAAAATAAAATAAAAACTTCAGAACAAGTTGTTCTAAACTCTGAGGAAATATTTCCTCTGGTGATTGGACCTTACAAACTGTGATAAGACCTATGACAACAAAAAAAAAAAAATCACTTAATTCAACATACAGTTATGACAAATGTTATTTTAGCCACATTTTTGGAAGAGATTTAAGATCTGATGACAGTGTGCCATATTTGCATCCATGTCACCCCAGCATTCAGCTTCAGACAGGAATGTATATGATGAAACCTGATAGCCAAGCATTGTGAAATGATCCTTGTCCTATTTCTAAGCAAGTGTCTCTTCAGAATCATTGACAAAAGTTCCTGGCAGCACATCTATTAAAATAGGAAGCTTATTATTATTATTATTATGGTATTCAAGAACACAGTTCTGGTTTCTACTTCTTTATTAATAATTCCTGCTTACTCCACTGTTATGTCTGCATTATAATCATTCATTTTTTGTGATTGTTTTCAGAAACAGATTTGTGATCTATATATCACTTCTTGTGAAACATTTATGCATTTTTTGCCACCTCAGGAATGCAATGACAATCAATTATTGGTTTTATATAATCAAAAAGTAATGACAATCAGCAGTCAGAATGCAAAATGTCTTGCCAACAATTTTACAGTATGTCTCATGGAGCATCTGTTGATCCTAAGTATTGTTGTTTCAAAACAGTAACATTGTGTTTAAATTCTTCTGTTTAAATTTTTAGTTAACTTTGTGAATGTCACAAATTTGTGTACAATTGATTGGTGACCCAGCTGTGTACATACATATACTGATGCTTCTGGACACATCTTCAGTGATGTGCCTGGAATCATCGGGTGCTTCAGGTCTTTCAACACCCTCCTCCAGGTGACCAAGCCAGGGCTGATGTGTCCAGAAATATGTGACGAATCTTTAACATTTCTTATTCATTTTACACATAACCTTTCTTTTTCAATATATACTATATATGTATATATATATATATATATATATATATATATAATATATACATTATATACATAATATTATAAACACATTATATATATATATAGTGTGTGTATGTATATATATATATATATATATATATATATATATATATATATATATATATATATATATATATATATATATATATATATATATATGTGTGTGTACACACACACTTATATAAACACACCTTTTATTCTATAAAGTACTGACAACATTTCTCTTAAATTCCAAGACATTTAGAGCGTTTGAAGAAAATGACAACTGGTCAAATTAACAAACAATATGCAGAGTTTTCAGAAAACACAATACTAATGATTTAACTTAGGAAGAGTTCAGGAATCAATATGTGGTGGAATAACCCTGATTTTCAATCACAGCTTTCATGCTCTCTACCAGTCTTTCACATTGCTGTTATTATGCCACTCCAGGCACAAAAATTCAAGCAGCTCGGCTTTGTTTGATGGCTTGTGGCCATCCATCTTCCTCTTGATCACATTACAGAGGTTTTCAATGGGGTCCAGGTCTGGAGATTTGGCTGGCCCTGACAGGGTCTTGATCCAGTGGTCCTCCATCCTATCAGTCAACCAACAGTATTTAATGTACCCATTAAACACTTTAATAAACATTACTTTGACAATCATACTGCAAGTTGTAATTGTCTGAAATACAACTTGATCAAAATCAAAATGCACTTGATTGATTGACTTTAGTCTATTCATTTTCCTGAGCATGAAACTCTTAAGAAATAGGCCAATGTGAGTGTTGTAACAGTTTGTTTCTTACAGGTATGGGTATACCTGTATACCTTAACCTCAATCATTCATTGTGGTGGTTCTGAGATAGAGACCGACAATAAACTTGTGAATCAATCATAAATCAATAATAGACAACCAAACCTTGTCTTAAATAAGAAAAAAATACTTGTCATTAACAATTTCACACAATACCCCTTTACTACACCAAATTAATTAAAACCTTAAAAGGTCATTCATTACTTTATAATAATTCAAATCTATTAAGATTCTAGATTTCACAGAATTACCAAACACTGCTTCTAAACTGTTACATACACCTTGATCAACTTTCTCCTTTCTTGTAATGTAAATCGCCATTTATCATGACCTAATATGAAGTTAAACAACTGACATTGATTCTTGCGGCTCTGGGAATATTTGAATCCACAAATGAAACACAATTTTATTTTATTTTGTGAACACAAAGAAGAATTCTGATCAATGTCAGGATTAATTACTGAAACAAATGCATTCACAGCAATAGCCCCGTATAATAATCTCCACTGCAAGTCTCCAATTCTCTTAGACAATGGTGACTTACACAATACTCTCCACTCAGGTTTTTCATCATCTTCTAATTGAAGTACTTTATGCCATGGTAAGTCATTTTTTTTTATCCAAAACCTTCTTATTCACTGCGATGGACTGGCGACCTGTCCAGGGTGTCCCCCACCTTTCGCCCAATGTTAACTGGGATAGGCTCCAGCCCCCCGCGACCCTGTACACAGGATAAGCGGTTGACGATGGATGGATGGATGGACCTTCTTATTCAAAATGTTAATACTCATTTTATGACACTCCTTTCCAGATGTAAAATCCATGCCTATTGAAATAAATTCTTAGACTTCTAAAAAAGTGCCTTCACAATCACCTGTAAAGGGAGTTAGATACAAATTAGGAAATGGATCAATACGATGCGGGTTAATAGACCCCAAAGAATAATCTGGTAACAAATTCAATTCACTTTCGGACAGAGCTGATCTACATTTGTCAAGTACTCTAGCAACCAAATGGTTAGATCTCATCACCAGGTGTTCAATCAATGAATTCACATCTTTAAAGTTAGATCCTGCTATCCATTGTACATGTGTAATAGTTCAAATTCGGAGTTAAGAAGATTCCCTTCTATCACAGAGTAACCCAGTTCATTTGACAGATCCAACCGAGAGCAGAAAATGAATGGCTCTTGCAGCAACCAATACAAGGAATTTACACTCCTTCTCTTTTGTACTTTAAACAAAGCCCAGACCTTAAAAAGATTTCGATAAAAAACAGGAAGCTTAGAGAGTTTTAACTTTTGAGGATCCATCCAAAATAAGGCTTTATCCATTCCTAATCCTTCAAACTCTCTCAATAAAGAGGACGCTACAATCTTCCAGTTTGCATCCTCTGAGCCTTTTAAAAGTCTTTGTATGAACTGAATTCGGAAAGCTGCTATTTAACTCTGCAAATGTACCAGTCCATGCCCTTCTTCATCCTTAGAAAGGTACAGTACATTTTTTGGCATCCAATACAGCTTATCCCCCAAAAAGTCTATTAATATTGACTTAAATGTGATTAAAAAGTCTGTTGGGGGGTCTATACAAATCAAACTATGCCATAGTTAATTACAATATTCGCCCCTTGTAAGACATTTTTTGAAGTAAAAACTTCCACTTCAATAACATCTTAAAAGAATTTGACAACATTCTCATTACCTACAAAAAACCTCCCAAGTATTTAAAACTTTCCTGCTTATAAGGTCAACAAACCCTTGTCCACCTTCTTCCTTTGGAAGATAAAGAATATTCTGTGGTAACCAATGTAATCCCAAAAGAAATTGATCATTTTGACCAGTATTTTTCCCAGAACCCCTTCAGGAGGCTCCAGAACTGCTAATCTGTGCCATTATTAATAATCAATGCTCTCCCCCTATAGGGTATTTTGGGTAAAAGCCATTTCCACCTTCCATCTACATTTCCCATAATATTTTCCCAGTTTTTTTGCATTATTATTTCATCACCTAACAAACCTTCAAGATATATATAAGACCTCTTTGTGACCAGTTCTCCTTCATTCCATTCTCCAACACTATATGCTGAACTTTTGGCCCAGTTTACATTTGCAGATTAGATTTTTGCAATATCAATCAGTTTGTCAATATCATCCTGTCCACTGTTTAAAACTAAAACATCATGTCATATGCTGATAATTTTATAGGTAGAAAGGTACTTTCATAACTAAAACCATCTAAATGAGTCCTAATTTTATTAACATGGGTTCTATTGCAATTGAGTCAAGCATAAAGCGAGAGAGAGATTTTGATTGATTGATTGATATTTCTTTATGTACTATAATTTATAGTGTGAAAAGCCTACTAGAGCTCTGTCAATCGCTGGGCCTGTATAGTGACTGGTCGCATACAGGGAGACTCTTTTGGCTGTTATACCTTTAGTACATGTCTGGGTAACAGTACTGTAGATTATTTAATTACAGATATTGACCCAGTGCATCTCAGAGCATTCACAGTCAGTCCTCAAACAACTCTGTCAGACCAATGTAAAATTACACTGTATCTAAAACCAACTCAAACCAATGAATCACACAGATGGCCCTCTCATTTACTGAAGCTGCAACAATCCTACAAGTGGACAAAAAACAGCAAAGAAAATTATTTAAGTGCAATAGAAAGTCAAACTATACAATTATTATTGGACAAATTTATAATGAACACATATCCACAAAATAAAGCAATCTGGCAATAAATGACATTGCCAATATATTCCACCAATCAGCATCCATGTGCAATTTGAAATAAACATCAAAACGGAAACCAAAAAACACCAACGAAAAGTGGTTTGACAGTGAGTGTAAATGTATTAGAACAACAGTACGACATCTTTCCAATCAAAAACAAAAATCAGAACCCCCTGGATTTCCCAAACACAGCAAATGAGCTAAAAGATAGACTACATGCATTAAAACCCAACAAGGAATGTGGTATTGATGGAATATTAAACTAAATGATCAAATACACCAATGACAAATTCAAAAGCGCAATAATTAAATTATTCAACATTGTTTTGAGTGTTGGGTATTTTCCTGACACCTGGAATCAAGGCTTAATTACACCCATCTTTAAACAAAGAGACACATTTGAGCCAAACAATTAGAGGCATATGTGTCAATAGCAACCTGGGGAAAATATTCTGTTCGATTATTAAAACAAGAGTCAAGTCAAGTCAAGTGGTTTTTATTGTCGTTTCAACCATATACAGTTAGTACAGTACACAGCAAAACGAGACAACGTTCCTCCAGGACCATGGTGCTACATAAAAACAACAAAGGACCAACATAGGACCAAGATTGCAGAACTTTCCTAAAACTCACAAAATCCTGGAGAAAAGACAAATGGGATTCCTGCCCAAATACAGAACATCTGACCACATACACCCTCCACACGATTATTGAGAAACATGTACCGGTACTTTGAGAAGGCATTTGATTCAATCTGGCATGAGGGACTCTTCCTAAAACTACTGGAAAATGGGATGGGAGGGAAAATATTTTATTTAATTAGCACCATGTATAAAAACAATACATGTGCTGTAAAAAAAGGGAACAGACAAACAGAATTTTTCTCTCAACAACGAGGAATCAGACAAGGTTGCCCATTGAGCCCCGCTCTGTTTAACAATTATATAAATGAATTAGCCAATGCATAAAATAATTTGACTGCCCTGGCCCAACCCTGACTGAATCAGAAATTAAATGTCTCCTCTTTGCAGATGATTTAGTCCTTCTGTCAAAAACAAAAGAGGGACTACAACAGCTCCGTGACATCATAGAGACATTCAGTCAAACATGGGCTCTTAAAATTAACCTAGCAAAAACGAAAATAATGATTTTTCAAAATAGATCCAGGTGTAGGGAAAATAAACACCTTCAGAGCAGGAATCCAAGTCATCCAGCACAAACACGAATACACTTGTCTGGGACTAAAACAAGTTCAACAGGAAACTTCAATCTGGCTGTGAATGACCTGAAGGCAAAAGCGATGAGGGCCTTCTACATTATTAAAAATAAAATTAAAAGTGAAACTCCAATTAAAACCTGGCTAAAAATCTTTAAAGCAATCAAACCAATTGCTCTGTATGACAGCGAGATATGGGGACCCCCATATCAAAATTTGTAAAAGCATCCTATAAGTAAACAGAACGACACCAAACAACTCGTTGAACTCTGAAATTCTACAAGCACCTAAAATGCATTGATTTGAGCTCATACCAGACTTTCACAGCTGTGCTGAAACTACATCCAAACCAGCACAGCATAATCTGGCCCAACCAGATTACAAAATTAGAAAAACAAAATGACATTGCCTATTGGATAGATGCCACTAAATCACAAAAGAAGATGGAACTCTATTTACACCTGAAAAGAGATTACAAACCAGCAGAATACCTGAGCTGTGTGAACGTGTATTTCTTACTTTATGCTCCAAGCAAGCACAGACTGAGTGATCACTGTCTGGCTGTAGGAAGAGGATGGCACAGACAGAGATGGCAGCCGCGAGAGCAGAGACTGTGTTCACTGTGCTCTCAGAGAGAGGTGGAAACAGAAGAACACTTCAATATCACAACATCCGATCTGTCTACCTTACACAATTACAACAAATGGCAACAAATTTTATTACATTACAAAATCCTGAAAAATTAAGACATATTTTGGGAGAAAACTCCAGCTTGATCAAAACAGCAGCAAAATATGTAGCAGCTTGCCACAAACTAAGAGAGTCAGCCAGCGGACAAAATTGATTGATTTAGATTTTCTTTATAATCATTATTTTGTTAATTGCTCATGTAATGGCCAATGCTTTGGCACTACTGATTTGGAGAGAGAGAGAGAGAGAGAGAGAGAGAGAGAGAGAGAGAGAGAGAGAGAGAGAGAGAGAGAGAGAGCGCTTCCTTTCTCATCGATCGGTCTTCCCTCTGCCTGTCTTTAAAGAGAACAATCTGAAGGCTACTAAGAGGAGCGCGTAAAACGGTGAGGGAATATAATTAGAATAAAACCCAATTCTTTTAATTGTCTTCAGTTTAACTGTTTATTCTTGCCATGGACTGTCTGAATTATTTTGAAATATGAATATTAAACGGAATAACAATTTTAAAAAGTTTCAAACTAAGAAGTAGGCTATATAATTAGAGTTCGGGGCCGTTCACACAGAACTTGTTTTTCTGCCCGTTCCATCCGTTACGCGCCTCGCCTTGGCAGGGAAAAAACCACTCCAACTTTTAAATTCGCGCCTTGAGACATCTGAGTTCTGTTCTATTCGTTGCGTTGTGTCTAGATTTATTAGCGCCATACATCCTTCGGAGTGAACAGCCCCTGACGGGCATAGTCGTGTAATTTACGAATCCTTGTAATTCAGGCTGTGTTTGCAGATTTAAATTCAGGCAGATGAGAGTCTCAGGATATCATTGGTTGGTTTACCTGACCTGCACTGTTGTCGTGTTGATCTCTTCGGTTCATCTGGCTCCGATGTCGGACCAGTACTCCCGGGGTGTGGTAAGATTAGTTTTTTCTCCCTTATTACAACGAGCCTTGTTCTGCATTAGAAAGAAAACTTACTACTAAAAAAAAAAATTACTTGAATGGTTGCTAATTATTTTGCTAAAGATTCAGCCTATTATCACAGATCAAAGACTTTACACATTATTATTATTATTATTATTTCTAAAGCAATTTGTATTGTTAAGTTTGCTAACGTAATATTTTTTTTTTTAATGCTATTATTATCTTTATGGCATTTATTTGGTGCTTCTATTTTGACAGTTATTTTGCCATGCATAGTCCTATATATATTTACACACACACACACACACACACACACACACACACACACACACACACACACACACACACACACACACACACACACACACACACACACACACACACACACCAATCAGCCACAACATTAAAACCACCTGCCTAATATTGTTGCAAAATTTGGCCAACCCGCATCTCAGGATGCTATTCTTCTCACCATAACTGTGCAAAGATGTTATCTTTGTCAGCTTGAACCAGTCTGGCTATTCTCTGTTGACCTCTCTCATAAACAAGGCATTTTCGCCTTATGGGAAGAATTGCAAAGAAAAAGCCAGTTTTGAAACAGAAAAACTAAAAGAAAAGTTTAGAGTGGGCAAAGAAACAGACATTGGACAACAGATAATTAGAAAAGAGTGTTATGGATCTTAACCCCATTGAGGTTTTGTGGGATCAGCTAGACTGTAAGCAAGGCTGTAACAAATTACAAATACTTACATTACTGTAATTAAGTCGTTTTTCCCAGGAATTGTACTTTAAGTAGTTTAAAAATGGCATATTTTATGTACTTGAATACATTTTAAGTGATGTAACTGTAATTTTACTGCACTATTCTCCCTGTGTCTGTGTTCGCAACTTCCCTGTCTGGATTTTATTGTTATCCATCAACATGATAGGCTATGGAGAGTCTTATAACTCCCATCAAATCACTCCGGTTACAATCAATCACACAAAAACTTGAAGGGCAGCTGTATAGATTTGGCGCCAATGTTGAGGATGCCTCAAACACATTTCAACACCTCAACATCCACCGCCGCACCTGAAAGGGATTTTTGCAATGAAAAAGGTCAATTGCTTGATCGTGTCATGTGAGATTAGCCAGATATCAGCATTAATACTGCCTCTAATTTGAAGAAACATATTGAGATAAATTACATATTTCTGTTCTATGTGTGTATAATGTAGCCTGTAATTTAGCTGTCATAGAGATTATTAGGTTGCTGTGAGAGATTAATGCAATGTTATCATTACGGCTGTGCGCTAAAATGATATTGATGTTTAATGGAAAAAAGAAATATCCTCGATATCAATGATACAATATTTTGTATTTTCTATACTTGGCCTATGTTCTACATCTAGACCAGGGGTGTTCATTACATTGATCGTGATAGCAAGAGCACCACTGGTTGGTTGATCAACCAACCATGAAAGATTGACTTTTTTCTTTCCTGTCGTCTGTAGCTGCATGCTGTTTGATTAACAGATGTTAATGTTTGTGTGTTTTACATGCACCTAAATGATCAAATACACTTTATAATTCCTCCAATGCCCGTCTTGGTGAGGCATTAACGTAAACGTAGTCGCTTATGTCTAAAGTGAACATAAACAGTGGGACAAAAAGCATATTTGTAAATGTCGGACTTGAAGTGCAACCAAAAAAAACACTGTCTAGTATGTCATTAAAAGGCTAATAATCAAATAACAATAACAAGAAAACCCCTCACTGCTTTTGGCTGAATAACTTGAGTCACTTTAAAATTATTCATAATTGAATCAAAGTCACATTGTTAATAATAATATTTAAAAAAAATATTGTTTGTTTTTTAATAATACAGACCCCTGATGTAGCGAGTGTTGGTATAATACATATACAGGAAAGTATAAATAAGTAATAATTATGCTTAGCCTTTATAAAGATAAAAAGTATCAACCCTTGTACAGCAATACTTCAGGCAGAACATTCCATCAGTCACAAATACACTTGTGCATCATGCATTAGAATGAGAACATTCTGGGCTTAAAAGATACAAGAGCTAAATCAATGCAGAACATTGTATCTCAAACGGAGTTCAATGTGGCCCCCCATGTACTACTTAAAGGAAAACTTCACCCCAAAATTTAAAATTATCTTATCATTTACTCAAACTCATGCCATCCCAGATGTGAATGACCTTCTTTCTTCAGAAGAACACAAATTAAGATTTTTGAAAATTATTTCAGCTCTGTAGGTCCATACAATGCAAGTAAATGGGTGCCAAAATTGTTATGCTCCAAAATGCACATAAAAGCAGCATGAAAGTAATCCTTACAACTCCAGTGGTTTAATTCATGACTTGATTAAGTGATATGACAGGTGTGGGTGAGAAACATCAATATATATGTCTTTTTTTTTGCTAGAAATTCTTCTCTCTGCCCAGTAGGTGGCAATATGCATGAAGAATGTAAATAACCAAAAACACAAAAAAGTAGTATGTGAAATTTAAAATGGAGATTGACTGAGCAGGGACGAGAATTAATAGTAAAAGAGGAATTAAATCTGTTCCTCACCTAACCTATCATATCACTTCTAAAGACATGGATTTAACCACTGGAGGCAAATGGATTAGATTATTTTTATGCTGATTTATGTGATTTGTGGAGCTTAAATTTTTTTTGCACTGATTCACTTGAATTTCTGTAATCATGTCGCCCTTTCATCCAATCAGATTCATGTAGTGTTTATCATAGGTAAGTGATGTATTTTAAAAGTTGGCAGTCAAAAACACCTATAAAATACCTATATTTTGTATTTTTTTCTGGCAAACAGCCATAAAAGGAAATTTAAATTATTGTATGTGTGCTATATTTTGAAATTGCAGCTTACAGTGTTTATTGTAATGGGGCATAGATTTTGCAACTCAGTACAAATACATATACACACTACTCATGAGTACTTTTAAATGAGCTACTATTTTACTCTTACTTTAGTATTTATGACAGGTAATTTTACTGTACTCACACAAATTTTTTTGGGAAGTAACAGTACTTCTACTTGAGTATGATTTTTCTACACTCTTTCCACCCTTGACTGTAAGATGCGTGAGAAGTGCCCGACAAGACAGCCAAGTCTATGGCAAGTGCTACAGGAAGCGTTGGGTAAAATGTCACCTGTGTATCTAGACAAACTAACAGCTAGAATGCCAAGGGTCTGCAAAACGGTCATTGCTGCATGTGCTGAACTATTTGAAGTAATTTAAGAAGTTCTCAATTAGTTTTTCAAATTGCAATAGTAATTTTTCACGTTATTAATGTCCTGACTATACATTGTGATCTGTTGAATGCCACTTTGGTGAATAGAAGTAGCAATTTCTTTCCAAAAGAGCAAAATATGAACATTATTCCAAAGTTTTGGCTGCCAGTCTATATAGAATGGTGGCAAAAATATTTTCATCCTTGATAAATATGAGCAAAGAAGACTGTAAAAAATATGTCTTTATTATTTATCCTTTTGATCTTTCATTCAAAATATTCACAAAACTATTGGATATCAAACAATTGCAAACACAAAAAGTTTTATCAAAAAAATAATATGTTTGTCAAATACATGTGTGTATTTGGTACCCTTTTATTCCCCATAATTATTGGCACCCTTTTATTCAATACTTTTTGCAACCTCCCTTTGCCAAGATAACAGCTCTGATTCTTCTCCTATAATGCATAATGAGGTTGGAGAATTCATGGCAAGGGATCTGAGACCATTCGTCCATACACAATCTCTCTAGATCCTTCAAATTCCGAGGTCCACATGGTGGACACTCCGCTTCAGTTTACCATACAGATTTCTATGCACTGTAAAACATTTCAAGTTGGTTAAGCTTAGAAACGAAAGAGGAGGGCAGGGCCGGGCTGTCACTATGCACACCCGGCCCCCACTCGGGCTAATCATCATAGGAGAGGGATAAGTGCAGCAGGATGCGGCAGTTTGAGAGAGCGAGAGAGAGAGAGAGAGAGAGAGCCACATGCAGCTGCTCTGTGTGTATTTGTGTCTTTTTTGTTTAAAGTAAATATTATTTTGACTCCTTATCCGGTTCTTGCCTCCTCCTTTCCCATTTTAACCTTGTTACAGAAAGTTCACCTGCTGTCTTAAAAACGTGCGTAATCTCAACTTGAAGATGAGTTTTGTTTTACAAGTTGTTTAACTACTTACTAAGAGTCACTTTATCTTGTCAAATAAAAACACAATTCCTCACTATTTCAACTATATTCAAGTTAAGATAACAAACTTTATTCATATCAATTGCCATTTTAAGAGCACTAATGTTTTTAAATTGTTTCTTAAATGTATTTCTCATCTTGACTAATAACAGCAAGTTTGCCAGTTTCCTTATTTAATTGGAATGAACTTAAAACCTATCTGCTCAAAAATATCAAATTTATTTAAACAAGAACAATGTTACACAAGATTTAACATTGGTCTGGGAATTTATTCCTAGTGGGACAACAGGTTCTAATAAAGACTAGTTGTAAAAATATCCATTTCATCAAAATAATATCCAGGTTTCTCCATTGTTTTACAGAACTAGTGCAGTCACTTTCGCAGAGCACGGTCAATGTGCTGAACATTTTACCATGCATGAAAGTGGCAATATGTTAGCATTTTATCAACACAAGTCAAAAAATACAAACTCACCTCCTCGCCAACTTTGAGATACTCACCAGAAATTCAGCTACTCCATCTCATTCAAAAAGGTGGCAACATCTCTGTATTTCCTGTTCAGTATCACCCAACCTCAGTCAGTCAGTGTTTACACTATGTGATTGCTCGTATTACTTCTACACTACTAAAACTAGAAAATAGCTTTAAATGGCTTTAAATGAACAACTTCAGCATTAAGACTCATCACAGCTGAGAGACGCAACAGGCTGATTAATTACACAAACTCAAGGCGCTTACCTCTTACCTGACATTCCTCGCTGGATAAATACTGTTTAAAATAGCGGAGGAGATTGCGGTTCCCATAGTGAAAGACTCTTGCGCACCAGCTACCGCAAAATAGGGAGAATTACCCCCAATTGAATGGCTATTTTTCCACTGAGAAGGCTGATCTTCACAAAGCTGACAGCATCTCTGCTTGAGTGGCAACAGGTAATGGAACACACTCCATCTCTCTCTCTCTCTCTCTCTCTCACACACACACACACACACACACACACACACACACACACACATGTTGTGTTTCCATGTTTTATGGGGACTTTCCATAGACATAATGGTTTTTATACTGTACAAACTTTATATTCTATCCCCTAAACCTAACCCTACCCCTAAACCTAACCCTCACAGAAAACTTTCTGCATTTTTACATTTTCAAAAAACATAATTTAGTATGATTTATAAGCTGTTTTCCTCATGGGGACCGACAAAATGTCCCCACAAGGTCAAAAATTTCGGGTTTTACTATCCTTATGGGGACATTTGGTCCCCACAAAGTGATAAATACACGCTCACACACACACACACACACACACACACACACACACACACACACACACACACACACACCCTGGTTTATCCAGTAACTTGTTGGAAAAAGCACAAGCCGTGATACTATTTTTGAAGGGACATTTTTGTAATTACTAACAAAGACTTGGACACATAATTTGGTTTAAACCAGCAACGACAGATTCTGATCCATCACGTTAGAAAGTAGTTCCATTCACAAATGTTTTTTTATTTACTTGTTCACTGAACTGTTGTAAGCAATATCACACTCACTATCATGCTATATGGCCCTAAATCAGCACCGCTGAGATTACCTGCAGCCGAATCACAGCAGTGCTGATATAGGGCCGTATCACACTCTTGTTCTTGTGATATTGCTTAAATATAGCATTCATTTCTCATCAAAATTATAAAAGAGGGCAAAATTCTAATGTGTTAAACACATGTGTTTATTGTGTTTTATTGTTATATTATTACAGCAACTGATGAGCTTGCATTCACTGATTTGAGTTTAACATTTCCAGAATGTATTTTATATTAGGATTGGCTGAGCCGTTATGGATATCTGCCTCCTATGGACCCACACACTGGGCAGCTGCAGACTAAAGATGGCATTGAGAAGGCTATTAAAGAAATGCAGCGATTTGCTGGCCTCAAAGACACAGGCGAACTTGGTAAATGCAATGCATATTCTTTTTCCTATCACAGAAAGTAGTTCATTACTTGCAGGAAGTGATCTAAGAGCCTTGTTAGACCATACTTTTAGAGGTTTATTTCATCCACACACTTTTTCCATATTGCTAAACTGGGTTTTCCTGAATATTGTGAAAGAGCACGTTTGACTCGATCTATCCATCCATCCATCCATCCATCTTTCTTTTTCAAGGGACACATAAAACCTTTGATTTAATATATTTTTGATTTATCCAAAGTGACTTACAGTACATCTAAGCAATACATTTTATTACTACATACTTCCATGCTCCACGCCATGCTCTACCAGTTGAACTATAGAAACACATGCACACACAGCACACACAATCTACACAGAATACACAGTAAACACACAAAGCACAATATATTGTTGGGGATACTATGTGGCTAAAGGCTCTCCATAAGGAAATGTACCTTTTTTCATGGTCATGTATCAATGCAAAAAAAAAAAATTTTTTTTGAATATTGATGGAGCAACAGAATTTGTGTTCAAATAAATAACAACCGAAGGTTGTTTTGATTAAAATACATTAAAAAAAAATGGTGGTGAGAGAGCCTTTTACCCAACACTTGGGGTAAAAGGCCCCTAGGGGGTTTAAAGTGATATATTTTTTTGAGAAACAAATTAAGATTATGCTTCCTCAAAATAACTACTTCAGATAAAAGTCAAACATTTCCTGATAATTACAAACACATTGTGAGCCAACTTTAAAAAAAATTTTTAATAAAAAATGTATTCCTCTTAAGAAAAACAATATGTTTTATAGGAGCCTTTAGCCCCTACAACAGATACACAAATACTGTCCAAATACTTATTGGACATTTAATAAAAATTGTTTGAATTAATGACAAAAATGACAAAACTGAAAATGATAAATAAGTATTTTGTCTCAAAAGAAATGTGTTAATTTCAGGGATTTTTATTAGCTACTTACATTTGCAACATTTAAAATAAAAAAGAAATAGATCAAATTGCCTCCAAATCAACTTTTAGACACTGCATGCAAAGATCTTATGGAACAGGAACATA
Source organism: Xyrauchen texanus (assembly GCF_025860055.1). Lineage (NCBI taxonomy): Eukaryota > Metazoa > Chordata > Actinopteri > Cypriniformes > Catostomidae > Xyrauchen > Xyrauchen texanus. Next base: position 26,564,728 of record NC_068315.1, read on the forward strand.
TTGCAGTGTATAGTGACAAACAGGTGTTTAGGAAAGTGCTGTTTTTATTATGCTATTTAGTGCTTTAGTAGAAATGGAGCCTTTTACCCCTCTGAACCTTTAGCCCCGTTGTACCCTACACATATAACAGATTTCAAAATGTACAAAGTAATTAAGCAGTTTCAATAATTTGGAGTGACTTTTTGCTCATACTATAGTTATCAAAGGTTGGGGCCATACTCTAGAGAAGAAGCTATTACATCCCCTCTGCACATGGGTTTTTATTACACCCAAGACATACTGAATATCTGAGGTCTATATATTGATTGGAGTCCTTCTGTCCTGTACATCTCTAGATAAGGACACCCTGAAACTGATGGGTACACCACGATGCTCTTTGCCAGACATAATAGGAATGAAGGACATGAGAAAGCGCAGGAGGAAAAGAAGATATGCCACCACTGGACTTCGTTGGGAAAAGTCTGATCTTTCTTGGAGGTCTGCATTTTTAGACAAAAGACTAATTTTGCTTGTTCAAGACGAACCTTAACAGACTGCAGAAATTCCTTAGAAATAGCTGACTGCCCATAAAGGGATATTCCGGGTTCAATACAAGTTAAGCCCAATCGACAGCATTTGTGGCACAATGTTGATTACCATAAAACTTGAATTTAGAATTTTCTTTAAAAAAGGCAATTGAGGTTACAGTGATGCACTTCCCATGGAAATGAATGCAGCCAATTTTTGGAGGGTTTAAATTAATTAAATTATCCACAAACTGCTATTCACAGCTCTTAAAATAACCATTATGTTCTACCTTTTAACTTTTTATCGTTTTTTTGCAGTCACTTTTCATTAACTTCTTCAAACTTTCCTCTTTATTCAACCGTCTTTTTCTAGCATCCACAATTACCCATCTCTCCATCCTTTCCTCGAACCTGATAAAGTGTACACTATAATGGACAAAGCCCTTAAAGTCTGGAGTGATGTCACCAACCTCAAGTTTCATGCCATGTCCTCAAGTGAGCAGAATAGAGCTGAAATCAAGATCTCTTTTGTTCGCTCAAATCATGATGACGGATATCCATTTGATGGAAAGGGAGGGACACTTGCTCATGCCTTCTTTCCAGGGAAGACTGATGTTGCTGGGGATACACATTTTGATGATGAGGAGAGCTGGACCTACATAGGCAAGAACTACAAGCTTTACCAAATGTAGATTGACTGATTGACAGATGAAAGATTGTCCCAAAAATGGCAAATGATTAAAGAGAGATTTAAATTGTGATATTATTTTCATCACTCTCATGTCGTTCCAAACCTGTATGATTTTATATTTTCTTTTTCTGTGGAACATAACAGTGGAGTCTTCACACAATAAAACCACCATGAAAGTAATCCATGGTCTTGAATCGTGTGCATTAATTCCAAGTCTTTTTTAAATATATGATATATTTGTGTGAGGAGTAGGCAGAAAATCAAATTGTTATTCATTGAAAATCTTCTACCCCGCTGTAGCTCTAAAATATGGTGCCTCTAGATGTGTCGCTTTGTTTTCAGGTTTGATGTCATTGACATATGCTCATGAGATAACCAAACCAATTATGTTTAATGTAATATTGACAGCCAGCCTGTGCCATATGCTCAGTGCATAATGTCTTAAATTACAGTCTATTAATTACATAAAGCTATTTTATGGCTTTAGAAGACTTGAAATACAGCACACATGTTGTATAGACTACCTTTGATGTATGATTTTTTTTTAGCTTGACAGCCATGGTCACTTTAAACCACTGTTGTATGCAAAAGAGCTGTGTGAAATTATTATTTTATCTTTTGTGTTCCAATGAAGAAATGAATGTAATGGTTTGTAATGACAGTTAGTCATTTGGGTGTCTTATTCATGTAACAGATATATGTATATGGACTTAAAATGTGACTACACTATGAGGATCTCCAATTAGTTCTTATTTTTCTCTCAATGTTTTTAGATGAGAGTGGCACTGATTTATTCTCGGTGGCTGTGCATGAATTTGGCCATGCTCTGGGTCTCTCCCATTCCTCCACTGACCCTTCCATCATGCAGCCATACTACCAGGGTGCTGTTGAAAATATTGAAACCTACACTCTTCCAGAGGATGACCGATTTGCCATTCAGTCACTCTACGGTAGGAGCTAGTTCACAATCTTTAGTTAACATAGTTACCTGCTCTGGTAATAGTTATTTCTGCTTAAAGCTTAAGTATGTAATTTCTGGGTTACTAGCATCACCAAATGTAATTGCAAAAATAAACATTGTTTTCAAACAGCTTTCAAAAAATGCCCCCCATCTGCTGTTAATGAAACAAACAGATAGTCCTGCCCCTAACTCAGGCCATTGGTTGAGCCAATGCTGTTGTGTCGGGCTGCATGGACAGGTACTGTAGCTTTGGTATGTTGAAAAATGATATGTTGCCTGGGACAACAGTCAAATATTCAGAGTATTGATCATTATAAAAAAATACTTGAGACTAATGACAAATCAAAATCTAGTTTTCCAGACAGCTATGTAATTCATGAAAATTAAATGAAACTAATTTCTCAATTCAGTATTAGATGTGAAATGTTGGCTTCACGACTACATGGGAAGCATATCTTCCCCTAAAATTTCAAAAGAAATGCGGCAATAATGAGTTTAATATATCTACAAATAATGATTATAAATTACATATGACTTTTTCTGCATTAGCTAATAAGTGTAAAATATCACCATCACACTGTTTAAGTAATGCAATCTGCTTTTTTTTTTACAATAATATTTAGTTCGAAGTAAGTGGACACATGACCCATAGCACCCCATTGAAGCCGTGCTGCAATGGGAGTCTATGGCAGAATCAGATTCTTGTAGCATGTTAGATATCAGGTGCAGTAAAGATAGGAGTTCATTGCTCAAGATGCTATAAACACATCATTTTGGGTCTTATTTAAAATTGAACATGGGCATTTCATCAATGTATTTTTGTCCCACCTGGAAGCCCATCTTCTCTATATGATGATTGCTCAAGCTTTCAAATAAGGAAGACTTTGCAACAAATGGACAACAATTGAAATGGTGATGTACATGATTGACATATTGAAATGTAAAAGCCCTCTGTCAGAGACTAATTTACAATCTGGCATTACGCATTTATTTCATCTTTCATAATTTGATATTTTGCCTATTTTGTTGCAAAATAAATTCTGAGCTTAGTTAATTATTTTCTTCAAGGAGTTTCACTGTTTGAGTAGTAGATTGAGCAGCTTTTGGAAGCGACATTCAGGGTTGGGAGGGTCACTTTTGAAATGTATTCCACTACAGATTACAAAACACATGCTATAAAATGCCATTTGTAATGTATTCTGTTAGATTACTCAAGGTCAGTAACTCTTCAGCACTGGTAGATTTTTTCACTTGTTTTGACTATAAAATCTGCCAGTACAGTAAGACAAAATACACATGTTAAAAATACATTCTCTGAAAAACCTAAATATCCTATGCAGTGTTTTAGATTAATCTAATTGAGCTTGTTTAAGGATTTTTAGATATTTTATAAAAATAATACAAAAATTATTATCAAGAATACGACTTTTGCCCTAATATCAAAGGTATTACTGGAAAAAATAAATTATGATCTAACGTGAATTTTCCTGATAAAATATATGATGGTGTCTGGTAACATGTTCATGTAAAATGGCTAGAAATAGCATTTTAGCTTAGCGTAAAGCTGATAATTAACACAAGGTTTATTTCTATTTCTTCTGCTCCAAACTTACTTCAAACGTACTTCTCTGTCTGCTTGTATGAATGTAACGCATCATAAGAAAGTGTTTCACCACTGTTCAAATGCAGTTTGGATCGCATCATTTATATGTATACATTTTACCATCTGAAAGGACAAAATATTAAATGAAACTAATGACAAATGCAAAGTAATCTCTTCAGTAATCAAAATACTTTTTGAATTTAACTGTATTCTAATTACCAATTATTTAAATTGTAACTGTAATATTTTGTCATTTAAATACGTAATCCCGTTACATATATTCCATTACTCCCCCACTCTGGCAACATCGCAGGTAAAAATAAAACACACCCCATAATAGAAAATTCAGGCCACAATTTTTTGTCAAGATAACCTTAGCTGACCATTAAAACAATTGTGGCTGTGGTTTTTGTTTATTATTTGACAGGAATAAAGAGAACTACACCAACGCTATCTTCTCCAAATCATCCTACGCCACACTTGCCTAAACCACCAAACCCACCTCGTCCAAGAATAACAATAAAGTGAGTCATGTTTTCCAGCAAACATAGACAGATACAATGCAATATGAATAACTCACTAATTATAACACCCCCAGCACTGATATCTCATATATGACCAATAATTTCACAAGTTAATTCAAAGCCTGATGTCTTTTGTAACCTTTCTGTTTGCCTAGACCTGATCCCTCAGCCCAGGATCGTTGTGATGGAAGTTTCGATGCGGTGGCAAACATTAGAGGAGAGGTTTTCTTTTTTAAAGGTACAATCATTCATTTCCAAAGCTGTCTTGAGCAAACCTGTGACTATTTGGACAAATATCCAGATTTTGCACAGCATGCATATTTGATCAATATTATCAGCCACTTAAAAGTTAAAGGTGCAATAAACCATGTTTTAATACCACATATTCATGTTCCTACAATCTAACAGATATCAGAAATAGTACAGATCTGAAAAAGTAAACATCTTTGTTATATCCCTAGTCTTTATAAAAAAGCAAACCTAAAATTATCCAATCAGAAATGCTTTCTAACTGTTAGTCATTTCAGGTGTTCAAGTTTGCTCACATTGGGTTGGCTAACATATCTTTGGAGGGTGGTAATTTTTTGTTCTTTCATATTTATTGATTGCACCTTGATAGGTGTGTACGGTCAGTTGTCTACTACACAATATTAGGATCATAAGTTCATACAGCCTCAAAATGAATACTTATTTATACTTCAGATGGTTCCTTTTCTCTTCTCCATGGTTTTGGTTAGGTTCGTACTTCTGGCGAATCCAGCGATCCAGTTCTCAAATGTCCTTTCACCCTGCTCTAATAAAAAACTTCTGGATTGGTCTTCCTGATGGCACTGACAAGATAGATGCAGTTTATGAAAGAGTGACGGACAGTAGAATAATCTTCTTCATAGGTCAGTAAAGGTTACAGTCAGTTGAGTTTATCCAAACTTTTGACTGGTGGGGTATATTTTGTACATCTCTGCTTTGGATTTGGGGTCATAATGGAATGAAATATCGATTTAAAAGAGCTTGTTACAATAAGATAATGTGTGTGAAATGTATTCAGACATTACAACTATTACAGGCTGTGTAGGGTGTGTGGATGTGGTTTCTGAGGTTAAAAGGAGGTGTACGTCATTTCCCCATCTATATCTTTATTTTTTCATATAGGTTCACAGTACTGGGTATTTAAAGACAATGTGGCACTTCATGGCTACCCACGTCCATTGTCTGACTGGGGCCTCATTTCTCATGATGGAAGCAAGGTGAAGAGGGTGGAGGCGGTATTTATTTGGGCTCATAATGGAAAAACCTACCTCTTCAGCGGTGGAGAGTTCTGGAGGTTCACTGAGAGCCAGGAAACAAAAACGAGACGTCTAGATGCAGATTACCCTCGGAACTCCTCCATCTGGAAAGGTGTGCCCAAAAACCCGGATGACATCATCACCTGGGAACAGGGTAATATACAGAAATAAACACTGAATCTTTTTACATGCACAACGATATGCTGAAAACAAAAAATCAAACAACACAAATAAACTTGTTTACGTGAGATTTTAAATCATCAGTTTATTGCTTTTGACGTCTTAACGCAAACCGTCATCCACACAAAATTTGCTCACATTAGATTCAACTGTTTATGACCTTAGCCCAAAAGAGATACAGCATTTAAGACAACACATTTGTTGGGGCATAAAATGCACCATAAGTGCATTTTATGCCAGGACTTGGTATACATAATAACATGATTGACTTCATTTGTCATTACTCAGGATGTGCCGTTTCATCTGTAGCAGTCAATGTAAGGTGGCCCCAAAAGAGAATTTGGACTTATGTCACTCTTAAAAACGTATGGATGTCTTTGCATAAATATCAAACCAAGTGGCAGTTATTTGAAAGAAAAATCAAGCAAGCAAAACATTACACAAAATCAAGTTTGTTAGATTTCAAATGATAAAACAGTAGATATACTGTTCAATGAAGAGAAGCACATGTGCTGTTTATCGTTGTCAAATTTAGTGGAAACTCCATAGTTAATTTGATGAACTGCATTTGTGGTTACTGTGGTTTGTGGTACTGCTAGAACACCTGTGTGAACTTGGGGAGAACTGACTTCATCCATCCACTAAAAATCCCCTTGACACCACTTGGTTAAATATAATTGCAAAAACAGCTAAAAGAAAGTTACTGTACTTCTGGGAAAAGCTCTAGCATCAGGTGTTTGCTACGGTGCACAATAGAGAGTTTTATTTTTTTTCTCTGAAATAGTTTTGCGTTCCCTTGCAATAAATTAACCGTAGTTTTATTACAGTAACCATATTTTAGTAATACCATAGCAACCACAAAATGTATTATGGTTTTACTGTATTAAGTAGTGTTGTCACGGTACCAAAATTTCAGTAGTCGGTACCAATACCAGTGAAATTTCACGGTACTCGATACCAAAGCAAAAACAGGTTACTAAACAACACTCTTTTATTAACAAAGTCTATAAAACATTAGCAGCAGAACTAAAAACAAAAATATGCCATTGAGCAACACTTTAATTGAAATATATTATTTTTAATTATAACAAAACTGAACAATGTATGCTTAAAGTATTTTTGTATTACACACTTATATTAGATTTGCTTCAACTTTTTATTTAAGTTTATACCAAGTACTAAAAAACAAATCCTAAATAAACAAGCATAAATAGAATGAATAAAAAAACATTTCCAAACTAATGTGCAAAGTGCTGTCTTATTAATAAAGCTGCATATTGCCAATTTTCTTCATGATAAGAAATGCACAGTGACACATATATATATATATATATATAGATATTATGATTAAGTCGCGAGCAGTCGCGTTCTAATCTAGCTGCATTAAGTGTGCGCACGCGAGGGATGAGTTCCCCGAGGCAGAGTCTCTCTCAGTGCAGTTTCAACCTGTCCCCCTTAGATCGGGACATTCGTGCAACTCATAGAAGAGGCACCGACCACACAAAGAAATGCCAGTTTCTGAGTTTGTAGTTATTAACATGACCTGCTTCTGTATTATTTGAACTTTAATAAAGCAATTTTACTGCATTTAAGATGTTATGCCGGGATGTTTCCTTTAAAGAGCTCCGCCTCCGCTTATTCCACAATGGTACATGCTTCTGAATGTACTTTTTTTTTAATCTTTCCTTAATATTTTAATATCTACATAAAATAAACTGTGAAAGTTTAGAGTGCATCTGGACTGATCTGTGTATTCCTCCATCAGACGTGAACTGCTGCTCTCACGCGATATCGTTACAGTTTATTGTGATTTCATGTTACGTTAAATGAGATCAAACAGCTATTTGACAACGAACATTTTTCTCGTCAGTTTTGTATTTTCGACGATGTCGATAATGTCGACTAAACGTTTCAGCCCTAATGCAAATGATAATATGCTTTTAAACTCGCCTGCATTATTTGCTTGAATAAATCCGGGTGTCTTGTCTTTCAAGTGCTTTATTAAGTTTGATGTGTTTCCTCCTTTCGTCAGAAAATTGTGAAAGCACCATTTACAAATAGGTTTTGCTGATCTATGATGTTTCCCTTTTCATCATACTCAAATGCAAATCATTTCCAAACCTGGCTTTTTCCACTTTTCATTTCGACATGATTCAGTTGAGACTCCACAGCAGCAGCAGCTCACCAGGTTCAACATTGGGCGTGAACGTGCTCCTACTTGGCGATTTATATATGCCACAACTGCAGTACTCTCTTTAAGAATAAAAACATCTTTCACATCTAACCAAAAGACTCTCAGTGCCAAGAGGACTCAGTTACAGGTTATTTGTTCCAAACGCCAGACGTCAATTTCACGGGGCTCCCAAACATGTGTTGGACATGTCCGTGGTGATAACTTTGACATCTGACCATCTTGGCAAAATGTCACACTTTTACAGAATTCAGTTATTGGTTCTCCTCCAGTAACTAGCCATAAATTAGCTTAAACAGTGATGCGTCACTTTGAGGCGAAGATGACCATGTTGCCTTGAATCGAAATTTGCGTATAGGATAAGTGTCCAATTCAAGTGCCTCTAGTTCAGTGTGAGCCACAGCCCAACGTCCTTCTTGGTTACCAGAAAATTAGCAGCTGTAGGAGCGGTTCTGTGCCTTGCATGCTGGTACTTCCTCTATCGCATCTTTGGTGAGGAGATATTTTGCCTTTGAACATTAAATCATTCCCCCAACCCCCTCCCCATCTCGTACTTCTGAGAGGGAGAACATCCCATGTAGTAGCCTGCCTAGCTCACAAAAAAAAGTAGAATCAGGGCGCCCACTCCGACAAGGTTAACTGACCCACAGTCCCACACGGTGACATGATATCATACACACACACACACACGTGCAAATGAGCGATAGAAAACTGATTGCACAAATGTCACCATTCCGAATTTTTTTTGTGTGGCGCCCCGTGCCGCCCCCTGGCATTGCCGGCAAGATGCCGCCCTGGGCGCTTGCCCATGTCGCCTATTCCTAAATCCGCTAGTGGATAGCACACAGAAACATTGGGTAAAATAGTCTCTGACTATTTCATATGGCACTCTTTAACTATTTATATCAATAGATATCACATAGATAGATCACGCCATCTTAGATAGATAGATCATAAAAATGCTTTCTGATATTACCTCTTTTATGAAGGATACATGCAGTGATGACATAAATATTGGCCAAAAGGCAGCATAATCAATATTATTTTTTACCTTATAATGCTGCCAACATAGGCAGCTCACTATATTTTGGAACAGAGCCATTTTGAATCCTTTCTTCCATCCATAACTTCTCAGGAGATGCCTATTTCTTCAAGAACAACTTATATTGGGTGATAAAGAGGGGAGGATTGGAACAAGACAGTGTCAGTCACAGATCAACCGCGGTTGATTGGATGAAGTGTCCAGAACCGACTCCAACCAAATTTCCAGGCAATCATCAACCAAGAGAAGGGGATTGTAACTGTGCAAACAACGGAGCCTTAAAGCGGAGTGCTTCATCTGGGTTATTGTCAATCATATTCCTGCTTTTTCCAGCTTTCTTCATGTAGCCTACTTGCGATGATGCTTATCTATATGGACTGTGTCAAGTCATTTCAATTTGTTGCACTTTTCACATCACACATCGTTTTAAAGCATCTTTACAGATAATTATGCTGTAATGTCTTAAAATACTCATTGAGCAGTTTCATTTTCATTTCAGTTTTGTATTTGAAAAACATGCCTCAATTATTTGTCTTTATGTCCCCAGTGAGCAAGCTAAAATGTTACTGTGGCATGGAACCCAAAGCTCCATAAGATGATAGTAAATGGAGTGAGAAAGAAAGAAAGAAAGAAAGAAAGAAAGAAAGAAAGAAAGAAAGAAAGAAAGAAAGAAAGAAGACACTGGGGGCTCACCAGTCTCAAAGCACTTAAAGTGATATTACATATGTCACTTCATTTGTCTATTCAAATATTATTTAAAAAGTAGCATCACATGGTCGAAATCCCTTCTGAAATTTTTTTATGTTTTGATCTATGCAAGTGTGATCTACGCATCGGCTTTATAAAAATGAAAAAAATCTATTTTTTTTTTTTTAAATAAAATCTATGCTTGAAATAAATTAATTTAACTGTATTAATTTATTCTTTAAAGTGTATACTATCACCCTATGGCAATGTTCAAGGTTATGTTGTGACAAATATTTCATTGTAATCCATTTGGCTTTGTACCTATATTGCATTTGTGCATACAGGGTAAATATATACATGCAGAATTTGAACTATTCTAAGCTTATCTTAATCTATTTTTTGTCAAGAAAGCAATTTGAGCGGAGTGTGTTCCACAGTATTTAGCTTACTTGAGATCTAGATGCAGTGGCAAACAGAATCCACTGGGGGACATTAACACACTGAACAACACAGTGGAGTTTTCACTATCCTTTGCTGTATTATCCAGGGTTGTTGCTTAAATTCACAGTTGTGCTTCTTTTGTGGGTGGTGTTTCAGCACAACAGCCTGCATCTTACTCACCAACCACCTACAATCCAGTTTAAACAGGCCGTAAATCTGCTGAAATTAATTAAACCATTGCTGTTCCTCTCGGAGCAAACATGCTTTCTTTCTATGTAAATTATATTTATAGATTTAGTCTTATTCTCAAAATTGTGAACATGATAAATATCGATATTATAATATAGAAAAAAGGTGGTAAACAGAACTTAATTTCAAAAAGATGTTTGTGTACATTTCCTATTGATCACGACAGCAGTAATTCATCACGATTACCAAAAGTTTGAGAAGAGTGTTATAACCATATATCCAGACACATGTCCACTGTCCACAGACCTCTCCCAATCCAGGGTTCAGAGAACTCTAAAGACATCTCGTTTTACCTATACAGTAACATGTAAAGTAACACGTATGGGTTTTGCCTCGGTCACTACATCACATTTTTAGAACTGGAATATTCAGTGTTTATCTAGACACCTGAAATGGTGCTACAGCTTCAGGAACATGTCTGTGTGACCTGAAAAGAGATACATTTCTGTGTGACTTCAGTGATCATTCACTACATGAAAGGTCGTACAAACATACTGTACAAGAACATGAGAGGAAGTATGTATAATAGTAAAATATTTACAGTATTGTGTATTCAATTGATTTCACATGCAGGCAAAATTATACCTAAAAATAAGTGTAATGATTTGTTGTATGTACACAGCTATCTTGTTTTAAAACCAAACATAAGCAACTGGAAAGACTTTGTTGCAGATTTTGCCCTCAAGACATGCCAAGTGGTGGGAAGTTGTTAAATATAAGTCAAGGGAGGGTGGAGCCAGGGGAGGGTGGGTAATGCCATGTGGGTGGCACTGATGTGGGGGTGGGAATAGGTGGCCCCAGAGTAGGGATGAGATGGGGCAAGCCTGGAGTGGGAAGATAGTCTGCTGGGTCAAGAGAGGGGATGAGGTAAGACCAAGGTCAGACTTAATGACCAGTGCAGGTAGCCAAGCAAGGGGCAGTCCTGGTGACCACTGGAGATTTTGCCTAGGTTGCGCCAGTTATGGGTACAATATGTTTAAATTGTAATCAAGTACAATTACAGACAAAATGAATCAAATTATTAGAATTGATATGATTTTTTGTTTCACTCACTATTTGTCTGTTAATGAGTGAAATAAAAAGATACTTACAAAAACACATTTAACTGCAAAGAATATTTCATCAGCATACATATTTAGGCACAGAAAAACATGTATTTCTAATGGGAGAGTTTCTAGGATTATGAAAAGGTTATCCAGGGCTTGTTTAACAAATGTGGTCTTACTCCAGTAATATCAGCATAACACCATCCATGTGAGGTAACATATCAGACCAGTTATATTTGTGAATCACTGTCACAAAAAACAGTCTCAAAAGTTAAAACACATTCATGTACATTTTTAAAACGAGTACAAAAAGCTATTTGTGAAACTAAAACTACATTTTCCACACTAATGCAATTGGTTCGGCATTTATGTGTGGATTAGATTGTGAATACGAAATGTGTGAAAATGGCACTTTCTAAATACAGTGACGAATGGTTCCGTGTTCCTCGGGAGTTGGTAAGATATGCAATGTAAAGTTAAGAAAACATGCAATCACACCTTCTAATGCTCCAGTAGGTCTGACATAGAGGAGGACATGATATTAACTTTTGAAAGACAGAGGTTACATTGCACCGGAATGTTTTTGCTCTGTGTCTCCTTACAAGTAAAAAGTTACTTTTTTTTTTTTTTTTGGTTAATCCAGTGGTCAAATGCTGAGTGAGATGCTCCATTTTCAGTGTTATAGTTACTTGGCTAGTGGCTATTATCAGGCCTTCCACAACCCTCCCTTCTCTTCTGAAAACACTCAAATACTTGCTAAATATAAACTGGCGGACAACATTTTTGAATAATGTACAGATTTAGCTCTTATGGAAAGAAATTGTTATTATTACAATTTGAAAAAAATATTCAGAACTTCTTAAACTAAGTGTTTTCATTCAAATAATCCTCCTTGTGCAGCAATGACAGCTTTGCAGATCCTTGGCATTCTAACTGTAAGTTTGTCCAGATACTTGACATTTCACTCCACACTCCCTGTAGCTCTTGCCATAGATGTGGCTGTAGGAAATTTGGTAGTATTATACGGTATGGATTAAGTGGCACAATTCTCCACCATTATATATAGAAACAGTATGTGTGAGCTAGGAATTAAATTAAACTGTCCTTATTCTACATAATTATGTAAGGAAATTTATTATGGAATTAGTCGTGATTCGACAACCATTATAAGTGTGGTACCTGGCATGCAGTATACCTTATTTCAAGACTGACTATGCCACCCCTGATGATAGGCAGGAGGAACCTCAATATCTTCTCGTGAATGTAGAGTGGCTAATAATATGTTTATCCCTCAAAGGGACAGTCAACAAGAGGCAGATATGTAAATGTATTCCAAATTTATTATATATTTTAGTGCAAGAAGACATAGAAAAGTTATTAAAATGAGTCGTAAAAATACTGGGCTAAATGACTGGTGGATTTTCCTCAATCTAGGAAGGTCGGAACCCCTGCTCAGGAGGCCCCTGGGAAGACAGAAACAGGAGACAGCAACCCAGCACCAGTCGACGCATGCAACACAGCAAGCTCTACACACTTAAGATCTTTAGATACCACTACAAAATATCACACCGTGTTGTAGTTATAAGTACACACCAATACAGTGTCTCTCCCAGTGTGGTCCCCTGAAGAGAAGGGGCAAAGCATCAGTATGGATCCGGCCTTGTACACGGATAACCTACGCAGAAAACATAGTTAGGGAGGAGAACCACCAGCATAAATGGCAACACTTGGTCAAGAAAAAAAAGAAAATAAAAATGCTACTATGAATGTGGCACATGAGTGACAAAATAAACCAAACAACCACAAAAATCAAACAACAGGAAACAATAAAGAAATGCTTATAAATCACATGAAAACAGTGGCTGGCCTGGTCCTTTTCAGTATGCTCAACTGTCCCACAGCACATTAACACATGCAGAGAAAAGGTGAACGTTCTGTTGCAGTGCAGCCCAGCAGCTCGAGTCACACTGGGGGTGATCGCATAAAGGTTAAACCCCCAGACAAAAGCCTGTGTCCTCCGTGAAGAGTAAGCACCCGCTTCTAAAATTACCACAACAGTGTCCAGCATCAACACAAAAGAAATCTGCCTTGCAGGCAGCAAACATTTATCACTTCCTAATTAGTCATGTGACCTTGCAACAGATCGTGTGATCCCGGGTGTTAATTGAATGTGCTGCAGCTGTGTTGCATG
>NC_068315.1:26578822-26640305 GCF_025860055.1 Xyrauchen texanus
CTAATTAATTACATGACAAGCCGAATAATTGATCAAATTAATCACAATCGCACATAATCGATATTTGCTGAGAAAGGCCTTCAAATAAAGATAATTAAAAAATTATACATATGTTTACAAGATCTTATGTAAGATTGAAGGATGTTAACAGGAAATGTTGTCAGTCATCTGATGCATGAGACAATGCATCAATGCATTTGTCCATGGGCCAAGAGACTGAAGCAGATCTAGATCGCAGCTATATAGATATTGTAACTCAGAAAACGAATGACTTGGTGCTGATCTGAAATCATGATTTACACCTTAAAAAAAAAAAGAAGAAAAACAAAAAGCCCCATGTTGTGACAGTGCAGGAAAGAAATTCTTTAAAAGGATCTTTGTGATGTGCAAAGTCTTAACAATACATCTTGGTTGTTGATGTTTTATTAGTCATTGTTTATTGTTGTCTATAGAGCAGGACAATGTGCCTTCAGAAACCTTCACTCCTGTATAAATAAAAAAAAAAAAATTCAATCTCTTAAAATGAAAGGAATGTCGAAGGTGTGGCACAGCAGTTAGCGCACATGACCTGACGCATTTTTCAATCATGTCCCCTTCTCTTCTTTCAGCCATTCCCTGTGCTCTCTACTATTGTGAGTAAAGCTGGTAAAATGAAAGAGGTAAACATTATTTAGAATTAGATAAAGAAAAATGTCTTAATAATAGCTACTGTAACTGATAAGTATTCATTCCTTTTTTATTTTCTTTTGACTTTTTTTTTTTTTTTTTGAGAGAGAGAGCGAGATCCACCAAATATGCAAAAATAATTGTTGGAAATGGCTATATACAATACACTAAAGACAAAATGGAGCCATATGCAATCATATCCTTGATGAGAGCTGGTTTTGGTCAACCAGAAATCGATGCATTGATGACATTATTTTAAATTTTCCTGAAGATTAGTGCAGTCTATATGGATCACTCGGACAAGAGCCCGTACGTGAATCCAATTGAAATTTGTGTTGGACATTGCTGTCCTCTGATGCTCTCAATCTGATTTGGATGAGTTGGTAAACATTTGCATTATGGATATTATTTAAAGATATTTTATCTTAAATATCTAGACTTTGAGCTAAGCTCATATACCAAAGAAGACCCATGACTGTAAATGATCATAAATAATTCAGTACATGTAATGACTAATGAGTGGCAAATGTAAGTACTTCCTTCTGGAATTAAAACTTTTGAATAATTTAATTAATCAGTGCTGAATTTTGTTTATTAACCTCACAAGTTACAGTGTGTTTTTGAGCAAGCGGAGGATGTGAAGCCACTATTTAGTGTCTAGATTAGTTAAAAAAGAAAGACGCATAAGATGACTATGAAAATAGTGCATCTGAAAATAAAGCAAACAGGTTTATCATCTGAATATTTGTGAGTCTTCCCTGAGGCAGTTAAAAGTTGATTTTCCTCATCCTCTAAAGAAAAATAACAATGACTGATATAAACAGTTTATTTTTAACTCTGTGAAATGAGGATGTACTTTACATCTTAACAGGTTGATAAAACATTTCTGGGTTAAGAATGAAAAGTGTCAAATAAGACTTACTTTTTGTAAGTCTACAAAAATGTTTGTACCAATTTGTATTTTTGTTTCATGTGTATCTCTAATCATGTAGTTGCATACTTTTTAAATCACATTTTTTCCTCAATCGATTTTACACATTTCTTCAAACGCAGGTCACTGCTCTCAAAACAGTTAACACGGCCATCTGAACATTTTATAATTGTCCTTAAGAAATTGAAATTTAACTTCACTCAAATTTCTCTGATCCAAGATTCATGATTTTTAAAGAGTTAACACAGACAAATAAATTAAAGTCATATTCTCAAATGGACCTCAGGTTGTCAAATGCCTTCATATTGAAATCAGCTGTGTTAATAATGCACACAGGAAAGAAAATGCAATTCACTCATTTTTGTTCACACATACTGTTTTGTCATCGTCAAGTGAAAATGCGTAAAACAAATTTTGCGGAATTTGCCGTCTTTTGCCTGTTTCCATTCAAATGGCCTTTTATCGATAAAAAAAAAAAACTGTTTGCGTGATGACATCATGCCTAAAAAAATCTCTTTGTCGCATCTGCCCTGAAGCCGTAAAGAAAAGGCATTTATATATATTTTTTTTGTTTGGTAATTTATTTAATTTATTACAGGGAATTTTAACAATAATTTTATAGAATTGGGCTATGTTAGTGTTCCAAAAAAGCACACTGATGCTTTTCTCCTTGTATTGTGTATTTCTTTTGTGCATAGAAATTACATGTTTTTTGTATTGTGGGCTAATTCCGTGACTGCTGTCTATGTTGAATGGTGTGGAAAAGCAACTTCAATAAATAAATGGATTTCTACCATGATTAAATTAATCACAAACAGTGGCCATTAATTTGTTCTCCATGCACTTGTCAATGTGCATGATTTGAGATCATGTTTGCAACATCTGATCAATATGCCATTAAGATCAATCCATAATCATGTACAATAAATTAGCTTTCAAGGATGTATATCTTGTCGTCATGATAAACACAGGCTAACGATTGGGGTAATGTAACGCTTGTAGCTGGCAATGGCAATGACAAAGAGACGATGACGATGATTTGACGAGAACCCAAGTGCAGTTTATTTATATAAGTGAAGTCCACAACCCTAACTATAAACGTGAAACATAAACATGAACATGACTATAAACTATGACTAGACATAAACTTAACTTGGCTTGACCATGAAGTAGAACATGAACTAGACTTGGCTATAAACTTGAACATGGAACGAAGTACACCAACTACGATACATTAACATGGAAGGAAACAGGATGATCACATGACAAGGAAACAGGAACAAAACATGACATAGATCATGAAAAACATTTAAAAATAAAGGACATAAACAAAACATGAACAAAAACGCATCTAGATGTTACATATCCCCCCTCTAGGGGCGGCTCCCGACGCCCCAAAACATAACAAACTTCACTATGATGGAGTTGCGGGGAGGGGGGGTGGCTGGACCGTGGAGCAGAGACAGGCCTGGACCATGGAGCAGAGGCGGGACTGGACCGTGGACCAGAGGCGGGCCTGGACCGTGGAGCAGAGGCTTGCTTGTGACATGATATGGAGCGTCCGGGTTTCAGCTGAAACATGGGGAGGAGAAGTCCGGGGTTCAGCTAAGACATGGCATGGGACATACTGAGGATCAGTTGTGACATGGCATGGAGCAGACTGTGGATTGGCTGTGACATGGCATGGCGCAGGCTGAGGCGTGACTGTGACTTGGCATGGAGCAGGCTGAGGCTTGGCAGCAACGTGGCCTGGAGCTGACTCTGGCTTGGCTGCCATGACGTGGGCAAGGTCGTGGAAGGTGGAGCCGTGGGTAACTGGGAAACGACCTCCATGGTCATGTACATGGGCAGAGACTCGGAGATGGTCCCAGTGGTCGTGAATATGGGTAGAGTCTCGGGAGCGACCTCTGTGGTCGTGGGCTTGGGCAGAGTCTTGGGAGTGACCTTTGTGGTCGTGGGCATGGGCTGAGACTCGGAAGCGACCTCTGTGGTCGCAGACATGGACTGAGACTCAGAGATGAAATCCCTTCTCCTCCTCCTCCTCCTTCTCCTCCTCCGTGAGGACGACGTTGGTGGTACAGGCTCTGGGACAGACGAGGCTGGCAACGTTGGCTCGTTGGCCATGGCAGGCATGGGCTCATTGGTAATGACGTGGGACGCTGGCTTGAAACTCTGGCTTGGCGGCGGCCATGACGTGGAACTCTGGCGTGGCGGTGGCCTTGACGTGGAACTATAGCGTGGCGGCAGCCATGATGTGGAACTGTGGCGCGGCGGCGGCCACGATGTGGAACTCTGGCGCCTCACGTCCGCCTCCCCCACAGTGAACATGGAACCAGTGATCTGTAGGGCGAGGTCGATATATATTGAGCCAGGTCGAGGGGACTGTGCCCGCTAGGCATTAAGGAACAGACTGACTCAATCAGTCCAAAACAAAAAATTTATTTGAGGGCAACTTCGTTAAAGTCCACTGGGCCTGCCAGAGCACAAAAATCCTCCACGTAATCCTGAAGGGGTTGATTTCCCTGACGTAGATGCAAAGGCTGATCCGTTCGGTCCATAATGGGTGGTCGAGTATTCTGTAACGCTTGTAGCTGGCAGTGACAATGACGAAGAGACGATGATGATGATTTGACGAGAACCCAAGTGCAGTTTATTTATATAAGTGAAGTCCACAACCCTAACTATAAACGTGAAACATAAACATGAACATGACTATAAACTATGACTAGACATAAACTTAACTTGGCTTGACCATGAAGTAGAACATGAACTAGACTTGGCTATAAACTTGAACATGGAACGAAGTACACCAACAACGATACATTAACATGGAGGGAAACAGGATGATCACATGACCAGGAAACAGGAATAAAACATGGCATGGAACATGAAAAACATTTCAAAATAAAGGACATAAACAAAACATGAACAAAAACACATCTAGATTTTACAGGTAAATTCTTTCATGTGTCACCTACATTTTTGTGTTAATGCAAATTTTCTTGACAAAAAGTGTTTCCAAACCATTTTTTCGTGACATTTGATGTATCAACATAGAGTTTATGCACTAGAGTTAAACGAAAAATATTATGTTGAATATTGCTTACAAAAATATTGCGTTTCCATCAGCTTTATTTTGATGTGCTAAAACTTTTTTTGCAAACAATCCTTGGATGGAAAAATAGTTAATGAGGAAAAAGAAGAGGGAATTATGTTGATGACTAAAAAAAAAAATCCAAAATAAATAAAAACTGTGTGTTTGTGTGTCACTTTGCCTAGAATTTGCAGAAATATTCTCTCATTTTCTCAACCAATTTCTTGAGGGATCACCATGGGATGCTTTTTAAACAGTATTGAAGGAGTTCCCATCTATATGCTGGGCACTTAGTGGCTGCTTTTTCTTAATTATTCGGTCCAATGGTCATCCATTTAAAAAAAAAAAAGAAAATTTGTTTTTTTAATAAAAATGTTTTGTAATTAAATAAATTAATGTGGTGGCACAATTTTATTTTTTGTCTACAAACTAATTTCAAATATTTAAGCATACTTTCAGATCAAAAGATTTTTAAGATCATGAGAAACTTTTCAGGCAAGTGTTTCAAAACTTTTGACAGGTAGTGTACATTTTAAAGTAATCTTCTGAATCTGAAACAAAAGATTTCTAGTGAGGTGGTGACATGTGAACGCTCTAATAACAATTCAGACGCATACAAAAATGCAGTTGACACACCCACATACAGGTGAGCAGCCAAGAGTATTAATATTCGGGAATGGTGCCACATCATAATATTACTGCACACAGACAGGTCAGTCTCTTCAAGAACTAAGGTAAGACATTTATCCGTTTCAAATTAAATGAAATTAAAATTTAGTTTGTATACAAAATGTGTACCCAATGTTCGTATATGTATAGTTCTTCATTGTAAGGATTTTTTTATTATTATTATTATTATTATTTAGATGATTGTCTTGCTGGTAACGTGCCTTGCTGCCATTCTGTGCCCCACTGCTCACAGTGCAGAGTCAACAGTGGGTGAGTAGATAAATCTCAGCATCACTTAATCTCAATAGACCCCTTTTCTTTTATTTCTTTTCATTTATTCTTTTTAGCAATAGCGAGTAGATATTAAAGGCTCTAAAACTTTTTAAGGAATGGTGTCACATTCTAGATTATTCTTTGATTATTTGTTAAAGAGATAGGCTACAAAAACAAAAACAAAAATCTTTCTTCTGCTAAAAACAATCAAAATGGTTTAAAAGAATATCTCAGCTCTGTAGGTCAATTCTATGCAATTTAATAGTGGCCAGAACTTTGAAGCAGCAAAAAGCACATACATGCAGCACAAAAGTAATTTATTCAGCACCAGTGGTTAAATACATGTTTTCATTAGAAATATAATAGGTGTGTTTGAGAAACAGATCAATGTTTAAACTGTTTAATCAATGTTTATGAATGTGTTGGTGATTTGCATTATTCGTGCATATCACCAGCTACTAGGCAGGGAAGAGAATGTATTGTAAAAATATGTCAAATTAAGTTAAAATAGTACCTTAAAGATTTGCACGTGTAGAGTAAGATTTGTAAAAGCATAAATTAAGTTACAAGCATTTGTGCAAGATATTTGAAAGCATAACTCAAATAAAAAAATAAGTTGCATGAGCACAGAACATTTTGTGAATGTGTAAATCAAGATGCAAGTGTAAGAAAAAAATCTTAGCAATACTTAAATGCTTTTCATAAGTGTAATTCATGTTTTGTGAATCTGTAACTTCAAATTAACACAAAGTAAATATGATCTGTATTCTTCTGACATCCTTTTTTCATGCTTACACTTTTGGCAATGTTTTTGTGCCTAAACATGACCTAAAACATTGCAACCTGCAATCAGCTTTTATAGCCTCCTTTCTAGCATG
Source organism: Xyrauchen texanus (assembly GCF_025860055.1). Taxonomy (NCBI): domain Eukaryota; kingdom Metazoa; phylum Chordata; class Actinopteri; order Cypriniformes; family Catostomidae; genus Xyrauchen; species Xyrauchen texanus. Next base: position 26,585,334 of record NC_068315.1, read on the forward strand.
TCCGGCTCCCATACCGGGATTCAAATGCCACTCGGGGCAGATTGAGTAGGAATGATGACACTTGCAATTTGATTTACATCTTTACAAAACGTTCTGTGCACATGCAAAAATTTACACTTGCTGTTTGATTCACGCTTTCACAAATCTTACACTGAAATTGCAAATCATTTAGGCAATATTTTATCTTTATATTTATATATAAATTATGAGAAAATGATTGGATGTTTTTTTTTTTTTTTTTGTGAGCTGTTCATTTAATACTGTAGTTTTATCCTAAACAGAATGGTGCTATCATGAGCCAGCCTGCAGTAAGTATGATTTATTTTTGTTTTACCCTAAAATACGCATATACATAAACAATAAATTAATAAATTCTTGCTCAATTTACTTTTAGAATTCCACATTATGGGTGTTTGAGTGTATCAGCATGCTCTTATGTATAATTTCATGAGCAAAAGTAAATTTTATGGTTTTATGTTCATTTGTAATAGATGTTACCAAGTGGCCCAAAATTGTCTCACTATTCTGCAATGGATCAAGGCAATCTCCCATTGATATTGTGACTGCAAATGTTCAGGCAAATCCCAAACTGACCACATTCAACTTTACTGGTTTTGGTGACAACGCAACTTTTATGTCAATTATAAACAGTGGTCATTCTGGTAAGGGGTGCTGCCCAACAGGAAATGTAATTTATTGTTGTTTTCTGCATTTATTTGACACACCGATCAAATGCATTTTTTTTAGGGTTTGCTATTTCTTACTAAATATAGTCTGGTTGGCTTACAATTCAATACTTGTATTTTAATTACAAGTGACTGTATTTGTCTTATTGTGTTGTTTATGTCTTGTTAAAGATTAATTAATTGATCATACCTGTGATAAAGCTATCACAACATTTACATTAATTTATTTAGTTAATGCTTTATTTATTTATTTTTCAAAGAGACCTGTGAGGAATACTGCAACAAAAGCATTTCATCCTTTAAACACAGTAATGCTCAGAAAAGTACAAAAGTAGACGCTAGTTGAGAAATGTTGGCGATACACAGTGCCTGATGCTCAACCTCAGTGTTGATATAGTATGTGGTTGAACTTGTAAGTAAAATATTATTGGTCTTCTTAGTGGTGGTCAACCTGGATGGTGATACAATGGCAGTGGAGGGAGGTGATCTTCCTGGTCTTTATAACTCTGTAAATTTCCATCTCCACTGGGAGTAACGGCAGCTCCGGACCTGGCTCTGAGCACACTGTGGATGGCAAACAATACCCAATGGAGGTATAAATAGTATAGGAAAATATAACTTAATGTTTGAATTTATGTGTGATCAATCATTCACTGTGTCACTTTAATTCTGTCTCTCAGCTGCACATCGTGAACGTTCATTCAAAGTACAACAGGAGTGTTAAAGCGGCTTTAGATGCTAATGACGCAACAGGATTAGCTGTTCTTGGTTTCTTCATCGAGGTAAGCAATGCCATCTTTATTACATTCAGAGATGGGAAATGCAACCCTTAAGTAAATACATATTATAAATGTATCTTTATTTAACCATTAGGGAACCAATGACACAAGCAAAACAAAAAGCTGGGAAATCTTAACATCTTACTTGTCAAACATCACCAATGCAGGTAAGGAAATGGTTTTGTCAACTGCCCATACAGTTTGAATGCTTAAAGGTGCACTCAGTAATACTAAAACTTTGATTATGTCGTCTTGTACTTGCACTGTCACTTAGAGTTCCACTTGTTCAAACACAACTACGTTTTCAGGTACCGATGTCAATCAATGTAAAAAACTATGGTCTTTTTTACATTGTTTGCTCATCTGTAATACCTCTATGAAACATTTCCTCTTGGATATCAGTAAGACACTGAATGTGAAAATGTTTGTTAATCTGATCTTTTAAGGATTTTTAGCAGATGTTACTTATAATGTGATGCTTTCCAGATGAAAAAAACTAAAACAGACAACTTGAAGATGTACAGTACATGTGTTATCTGGGTTAAGGTTATGTTTAGGTGTAAGGTGTCTGTGGGACTAATAAACACAATAAACTTGCTGCAATGATGACCCTATACTCTGTTAATTATTTGGGCAACATGTTTGTTTATTCATCCATTTAAATTAATTCATTTTATTTAAATTAGCACTGGTTAAAATGTATAAAACAGGAACAAGATATTTCATGAACAGATATTGCAACAGTACAAATGGAAACATTCCAATAACAACACTAATAATAACAATGTCAAAAGTAACAGTAAACAACCAACAAAGGAAAAAATTGATTCAGGTGTCACTTTCACAATGATGGCATGTGTAGCTGTCTCCGCCAAGGGTACACTCTACGTGTGACCACATGCTGCACCTAGAGCAGGACACCCATTTCTCTCCCGACCGTGAACTTGAGAACCATTCGTCACACACCAGGCATTTTGTGTCCTCTACCTCTTTTGAGGCCCTCTCTAATAGGTATCCTGGCACTCCCCTATTCGTTGTCCTAGCTCTGTTGTGGGGCATCCTGCAACAGGTGTAACAAAAACATAAACAAAAAGTCCTCATACAGGCTATGTATACACAACATAAACAGCATAGCACACACACACACAACCCCACACACACACACTCTCTCTCTCTTTAAATTAACTATGTGACTGCTGCACACATCTTAAAAATGGTGTATCAACTGTACCCGTTTTACCACCTTGCCTATTTGACAACATGCTAGGTTATCCTTATAACATTCATGTTAGAAAATATTTTCATTAATAATACACAGTTTAAATATCACAAATATACAATTTTATTTTCATTTGTGTCCTATGCTGGCTAATTATGACATTTAACCTGTTATCATAACACTGAACAACTAAACAGCGTGTGACGTAATAGAACTCTATCGTGGGTACAGTTGAGACAGTGTGTCTCAGCTGTACCCTGATGGCCACCTCGCGCATTTCTCTAGATTTTGCAATGACCATGCATGACACAATACCATGAAATATGCCCGTTTTTAGGGCACAGAATAACGTTTGTGATTATACCAGTTACATTTAACAGTCACATAAGGATAATAAGCTATTCATTGTGGAGTGTGCATGGTGAAGTGAACATCTTACCTTAGAAAAAAAACTTTTGCCAATATCTTCGGATCGGAGATGCGTCCATTGTTCAAATTTCCCACGATCAAAGAGGACACTAATACGCATGTGCACAGCAAAAATCACAACTTGTGCTTGCTGCGCACGCAAGTTATTTAAGGTGCCTCAACTATACCTATGTCTCAACTGTACCCAGTCTACCCTATCTACCATTAATCTACCAAGTTTGGGGTGCAAATAATATTTGCCACTATTTGCACTGGGGTGTAAATTGCATCTAACGTTAGCATAATGTATAATCCCTTCACCTGCATAATTTTGCAAACATCCTCAAATTAATTGAAGAGAGATGGGTAGTTTCCTTACACCCTCTGGTATATATTTAGGTCAAGCAACATCAGACATCATGCACCAAATTACAATGGACAGTCTGCTTGAAAATGTGAACAGAACGAAATATTACCGTTACCAAGGCTCCCTTACCACACCCAGCTGTAATGAAGTTGTGATCTGGACTGTGTTTAAAGACACCATCAAAGTCAGCCATGAGTTGGTAAGTCAGTGCAACTCTTTGATTAACATTAGAAAATAATCATTTATATTAGGGTGAGAATGGTACATTCTTCACATTCTAAGATTATTTTAAATTCTCTCCAAACAGATCAGCCTCTTCAGATCAACTGTCCATTTCCATGGCACAAGCCCACAGATGCTGATTACTAACAACTTCAGAGGTGTTCAGTCTCTGAATAGCAGAGTGGTGACATCACAGGTGGCAGGAACTGTGACTGCAGGAACTGTGACTGCAGGAACTGTGACAGCAGGAACTGTGACAGCAGGAACTTTGACTTCTTTATATATTACCACAATATTTCTCTTTTGCAGTTTGTGGCTATAAAAACTAGTGTTTGAAATTAGAATAATAAAGTCCACTCTTTAAAGAATAGTTCACCCAAAACTAAAAAGAACTAGTTCTTTTAACAGCATTATAATCTGATTTAATCGGTTTCTCATTATTCACATTATTCATTTAGTAAATAATGTGCACGCTTTTATACAAGTTCTGTTATTAGCTGATGATACTTAACTGTTCTACATTTTGCAAACGCACAGACATCTATCTGTGAGCATAACATAGCCCTGTAGTTTTGACAGTATGATTATGTGTATGAAGCTTAAGTTGTTACTGTAAACATAATATGTGTAATATTGAATATCAGAGAACATTCCTTTGTAGTTTTTCTCTCAATTTGACATAATATGACTGCTGAATACTCTCACAAGCTATGGCAGACATGGCATACTGAAGTTATTCCAACTGGAATAATAAAGGTTTGCTGGGTAATAACGGCATGTGTCCCTTTCATCTCTCTCTCTCTCTCAATTCAATTCCATTCAAAGGGTCACTGTGGTGAACATTGGCATGACACATGCGGGTAAAACACATAAAACATTCACCCACTGTCTCTCAGGCTATGACACGTTAAAATGTATCTTGCAGCCAGTGCTGCTCTGTGTCCCTTGTATCTTTACATTTTGTGCAGTGAAGGAGAAAGTGCACCTCTGTCTTAACCTCACCTGTCGTACAGTGAGCACACACCCTTTCTTCTCTGGGTAACCATGTTTTTCTGTGTCTGCCTCTCTTGATGGCAAGACTGTGCTCACTGAGCCTGTGATTTTAGAGTCCGATAGATTTGTAATTTGCTTTGTGTTTTAGTTCCCCTTCTGTCGCTCACTTCGAAGTTGTGTGGAAGAAGTGACACTAGGGGTCTCTCTTGAGTGCCGAATATGCCTCTGATCTATGAAAAAAGGCCAATGGGAATTAGGCAGACAGTATTTGCATACCCCGCCCCAGGACATACGGGTATAAAAACAGGCAAATACGTCAAGTTCATTCAGAAATTTTCTTCGGAGCCGATGGTCGTGTTGCAGTAAATAGAAGTTTGTATGGACAATTGCTTTGTGAGTGTGGTCTTTTACCAGAAATCAATTACAGAATGGAACCCCATCCCCACTCTAAGTGCCTAGCCATACCTAGCCAATTTACCTCAGATAGGTTTATGATTTAAATACAGTATGGTGTGTGTCTCTTTGTTTGGGTAAATGATCCCTGTATGTAAGGCAATGACTGAGGGGAAAGGAAAATACAGGGAACTCATGAATAATTAATAAAGAATTACCATACAATTATGAGGGAATAACTTACAACCTGGAACAGTATTCTAAAGTGAAAATACAGGGAACTCCATTAATGAATGATTATCTGGTACAGAACTGTAATTCCACATTTCAAGACAACAAATTATAAGAACATTGGAATTTATTGCAATAAGTGTTGATATCATGTTTTCAATATTTTTTTGTAATCTTATTTCCACAATACAAAACAAACCGAAGGTGAACACTGTCACAAAGAAAGCATTGTTTTAATATCAAAACTTTTACATCAAATGACCAAAAACAGACCACACATAACAACAGATAAAACATCCAGAAATAAAATAAATGTGTATGCACTCATAAGGTCTGAACTTCAACCTTGGCAATGTTTCTCTGACACACACATGTATAACACAAGTTACTTCTTTTTTTTGACAAAGGTCAATGAGTGAGCCATTTGTCTTTTTTTTGCTCATTGACACTTTGAGGTGGTTCCTTCATGCACATTTCTTTGCATTGTTTGCAAACTGTGACAGTTTCAGGCCTCTATGGAATGTTTCGCACAAGGTCATGTAGGCTTCAACCTCACAAGCCTCTAGCTCAGCTATTGCTGCAGTATCTTCTATTGTTTTGCGGTCCACCCCACACTTGTGGTACGCCAGCGTTTTGGTAATTCCCTGTTCCAAGTACTGCAGGACCTTTTTATATCTTTGTATTGCATGCTCTGGTAGAAACACTGGGAGAGGACAAAGGTGCATGATGAGTAAGTAACTCAAATATGACTATCGTCTGTTGTGACAATATCAATCACATAGAGTTCACTGCCACATATGTTACGACCCCCATTGGGTCCTGATCTCATCATTATTGAGTCGGGGATTACATACAAAGTTGGTTACACCAAATATTCATTTAGCTTTCTATGATGTTAATTGAGAAGCCAAAACTATTTATGCATTGTTTTTGATAATATACTCACTTGACAATTTAGTGTTTCTAAGACTTTTCCCCAGTACTGTAGGACACCATTATAACAATGATGACTTGGTTATTACGATTGTTATGACCATTCCTCGATTTGTGGGGTGAAGAGGACACAGATGAATCAGAGCTGGAATAAGATACAAATTCTTACTTTTTTCTTTTTTCTTTTCCTTTCTTGACCTTCTTTTTGCCTTCTTGTTTTCTTCATGCAGGTCACCTACTTCATCGGAAGAGTCAGGGTTAACAATCAAACTTGGGGTTTTGGAGGTTGCTCCTTTCATCTCATCCTTTGTTGACAACGCTGATAAGAAATATAAACAAACTACATTTAATTTAATTTTAATTATTTGGCATCCTACACATGTGAGCTACTACACTGATTAACACAATCCAATGCATTTAGACAAGACTTGTGTGCTTGTAAATTTTTTACCAATTTAAATACTCTTACAATTTAAAATAATTACTTAACATATATAAATGTTCAAAATACAGCACAGTAAAATATAATAAAGATGATTGTATTCATTTAGCAGATGCTTTTATCCAAATAAACTTAAAATTGAAGAAACAAACCACAATGCAAACCACAATGATCCTTATGTGGCAATAAAAAAGTGTAAGCAGAGAGGCTATTGAGAGACTGTTGAAAGATCTAAATCAGTCATTGTATATTGTATGCATTAAACTTAATGCATACAATAGTGTGCATGGCAGAGTGGTGGTGGCGTAGTGAGCTAAGCGCATAACTTGTAATCAGAAGGATGCTGGTACGATCCCCACAGCCACCACCATTGTGTCCCTGAGCAAGGCACTTAACTCCAGGTTGCTCTGGTGGGATTGTCCCTGTAATAAGTGCTTTGTAAGTCGCTTTGGATAAAAGCGTCTGCCAAATGCATAAAATGTAAAAACAAAATGATGAGTAAATCTTTATAAAGTTGTATAAACAATTTAAATGAGTGGATATTAAAAAAACTGCACTGTACTTGCTTTTTATTAGACAGAGACCGTTTTACCATTTGTCAGACTGCTGCACAGGAAATCCCTCTCACTTTCTAGGTCTCTGCATTTGTCCTCATGTACTTTGATTTTTGATTTCAAAAATGTATTTCTGCCTTAATTTTAATTAAGGACACTTGCTGGGTTGGTGCTGGTGGTGCTGATGCTTCTGTTGAAACAAAACACAAACATTAATTCATGTTGTGAGTACAGCCAAAGTTGATTGGATTAATTATTAGATTAAATATAAAATATCATATAAAATAAGAATGTCATATAAAATGTTATAAAAATCAAAATGTTCTTGATGTTGTGATAATATGAAAAGTTACAGAACTCAAAATGCTCCATTGCCAAAAAAGAGCTTTTATTGTTTTCACCCTGCAAAAACTTTAGTTCCCCTTCTGTCACTCTCTCCACGTTGTGTCGGAGAAGCGACACTAGGGGTCTCTCTTGAGCGCCGATATTCACCTCTGATCTATGAAAAAAGGCCAATGAGAGTTGGCAGCCAGTATTTGCATGTCCCGCCCCCGGACATACGGGTATTTAAGCGGCGCAAATACGGGAGTTCATTCAGAAAATTTCTTCGGAGCCGATGGTCTGTCTGCAGTTTGCTGCGACTTACACGCCACTTAAACGTTCCTGTTTTCCTCTGACGATCTGCATGCTGTTGGATCTTGACGGCGCACAACAGCGGCTTTCTCCTTCTCAGTGCACGGCGTGCATTGTTGCCCCTGAGCGCTTCGACAAGCGCAGACACGTACACACACACACTGTGTATTAAAAGAGTTTTTACTAAAAGAGTAATTTTCTCTAAAAGAGCAAACACAGCGGCGTTGAACGTCCTTTTAAGGACGCGTCTTTTTCAAGATGCCTTTCCGCCCCTGTGTCGTTCCTGGATGCGGTAGAGTGCTCTCTGCTTCAGACGGCCACAGGCGCTGTCTCGTGTGTTTGGGCCGCGATCACACCGAGGCGGCGTTTGTGGATGGTTCATGTTCTCACTGCGAGAACATGACCATGACCACGTTGTGGTCGCGGCTCGCTTTCAACAGAAAGCAAGCCACCCCAGCTGCACCCTGCATTGCTCCTTCTTCCCACAGGATTAAGGACGGTCGCGGTTGGCGCTGGAGGCGATTTGGGGCGGCAGCGGGTGCAGTTCGCCGGGTAGCCCCCGCGAACCTGCCGTTCCCCGACACGCTCGCTGGTCTCCGTCCACGCTCGCGGCGATAGCGGCTCGCCTCACGGCCCGGCTGTCTATCCTCCCGAGTCCGAAGCAGATGAGCTCGCCACTGCATCGGAGAGTGCGGTGTCTGATGCCGAGGACTCCCCTGGACTGCCGCCTTCAGGCCAGCAGGCCCAGGCTGAGGCCGACGCTCAGATGTCCGACATGCTTGCCCGGGCCGCCTTGAGCGTGGGGTTGGACTGGAAACCCCCATCCTCCCCACAGCCTTCTCGGTTGGATGATTGGTTCCTGGGGGCAGCGCGCCGTTCGCGGCCTCGCATCCCTTTGGTCCCTTTCTTCCCGGAGGTGCATGATGAGCTGACGTCTACGTGGAGAGCCCCGCTCTCCGCTCGTCTAGGTGCCACCCGCTCCACTCTCTCCACCCTCGACGGCGGAGAGCGCCACGGGTACGACGCGATTCCCCAGGTTGATAGGGAAGTTGCGCACCATCTATGCCCCGGTAGCCCTACCTCCTGGCGGGGTCGCCCCGTACTCCCGTCCAAGCCCTGTAGGACAACATCCTCGCTTAACGCGAAGGCCTACACTACGGCTGGACGCGCTGCCTCCGCCCTGCATGCAATGGCCCTCCTGCAAGTCCACCAGGCCAAAGCTCTCAGAAACATGCACGGGGGTGGACCTGATCCTGATGTGCTGCAGGAACTGCGCTCAGCGACCGACCTCGCCCTGAGAGCGACGAAGGCCACAGCGCAGGCACTCGGACAGACGATGGCCACCCTAGTGGTCCAGGAACGCCATCTTTGGCTCAACCTGGTCGAGATGCGTGAGGCTGACAAAAACCACTTCCTGGACGCACCTGTCTCCCAGATTGGCCTTTTCGGTGACACCGTCGAGGACTTCGCCCAACAGTTCTCCGCGGTGAAGAAGCAGACGGAGGCCATTTCGCACATCATGCCCCGCCGCAGACCTGCCGCTACGGCCCCTGCCCCGTCTGCCCGCCGAGGGCGTCCCCCCTGCGAGGAAACCAGCTCCTGCTCCGCCTCAACCCCGGGCCCAGCTCTCAGCCCCAGCGTCGAGCACTCCACAGGCGGCGCACGCCCCCTGTCTCACGAACCCCCTCCAGGACCCAGAAGGCTCCCAAGCGTTCCTGAGACAGCCGACCCAGGGCTGACGACGTTAGCTCTGGAGGTGGTAAGACCGCTCCGTCCCCCGGTGGAGGGCCGGGAGGAGAATCCTTTGTTTTTTCATTTGCCACACCCCCTGACGGGGGCTGTGGTACCCACATTCTCAATAAAAGAGCTATTTCCTTTGCCTCTGGGTCACCTGGCCCGCAAATGCCGTTTTCACGGCAATGTGCTTTCAGATCACAACAGTCCTGGTACACCGGACGCGGCGATCCCGCCTTCCGCCTGCCCACGACTGTCCCCGGCCGGCCGGTTCAGGCGAGTCCAGAGGGCGCCAACATCAGACCTCCTCCTCAGTCAAGAACCCGCCCCTGCCGGGCGCAGCGGAGCAAGGTAAGTGCTTTGAGTCTATTCTCAGCACCTCAGCCTCAGGCCGCAACGAAGCAGTCCGGCGGCTGCATTACCTGTTCCGCCCGCTCGCGAGGCCCCGCCGGGTATGTCCAAAATACTCGTCCCATTGGTGCCCCTAACGCAGAGCTGGGAAGCATGGCTTTCGCTTCCCAACACATCACGCTGGCTGCACCGGACCATTCGACTCGATTCACGCAATTCAGTTTGCCCGGCTCCGCCCCTTCAGGAGCGTCCGCTTTCCGCGAGTACACGGCGAGCACGCCAGTTCCCTGCGCACGGAAATCGCGACCCTCTTAGCCAAGAGCGCGGTAGAGCCCGTCCCTCCAACCGAAATGAGGAAGGGTTTCTACAGCCCTTACTTCATTGTACCCAAGAAAGGCGGCGACTTACGACCAATCCTGGACTTGCGAGTTTTCAATCGGGCCTTGTTAAAACTCCCGTTCAAAATGCTTACGCAGAGAAATATTCTGGCTGGCGTTCAGCATCTAGATTGGTTGCAGCGGTGGACCTGAAGGGCGCGTACTTCCACGTCTCAATTCTGCCACGACACCGACCCTTCCTACGGTTCGCGTTCGACGGCCAGGCGTTTCAGTACAAAGTCCTCCCCTTCGGCCTGTCTCTGTCCCTCGGCGTCTTCACGAAAGTCGCAGAGGCGGCCCTTGCCCCGCTACGAGTAGCCGGCATCCGCATTCTCAACTACCTCGACGACTGGCTCATCCTAGCACACTCTCGAGAGTTACTATGCACACACAGAGACCAGGTGCTCCGGCACCTCAGCCGCTTGGGGCTTCAGGTCAACTGGGAAAGAGCAAGCTCACTCCGGTTCAGAGCATCTCTTTCTCGGGTTGGAGTTAGACTCAGTCTCAATGACAGCACGTCTCACGAGCGAGCGTGCTCAGTCGGTGCTGGACTGCCTCGCTTCCTTCAAGCCAGGCACAGTGGTCCCTCTAAAACTTTTCCAGAGGCTCCTGGGGCATATGGCGTCCTCCGCGGCGGTCGCGCCGCTGGGGTTGATGCATGTGAGACCACTCCAGCACTGGCTCCAGACTCGAGTCCCGAGACACGCATGGCACCGCGGCACGCATCGGGTAAGGATCACCCCCGCCTGCCTCAAAACACTCCGACCCTGGACAGACCTCTGCTTTTTACGGGCAGGAGTGCCCCTGCAGCAGGTGTCCCGACGCGTCCTGGTCACAACCGACGCCTCCCGGTCCGGGTGGGGTGCCGTGTGCAGGGGCACATCAATTGCCTGGAGTTGCTGACCGTCCTTCTTGCTCTCAGGAAGTTCCTCCCGTTAGTTCGGGACAAACATGTCCTCGTGAGATCGGACAGCACCACGGTGGTGGCGTACATAAATCGCCAAGGCGGCGTACGCTCCCACCACATGTCACAACTCGCCCGCCGTCTCCACCTATGGAGCCAGCAGTGACTCAAGTCGCTGCGTGCCACTCACATCCCCGGCAAGCTCAACGTCGTAGCGGACGCGCTATCACGACAACGCCTGCCCGGCGGGGAGTGGAGGCTTCACCCCCAGTCGGTCCAGCTGATTTGGGAACGGTTTGGCAAGGCCCAGGTAGACCTGTTCGCCGCCCAGGAAACCTCCCTCTGCCCGCTCTGGTACGCCCTAACAGAGGCTCCCCTCGGGACAGACGTGCTGGCACACAGCTGGCCCTCGGGGCTGCGCAAGTATGCATTTCCCCCAGTGAGCCTTCTTGCACCAGTGTTGTGCAAGGTCAGGGGGGACGAGGAGCAAGTCACGTTGGTGGCCCCCTACTGGCCCACTCGGACTTGGTTCTCGGAACTCAGGCTCCTCGCGACAGCTCCTCCCTGGCGAATTCCCCTGAGAAAGGACCTCCTCTCTCAGGGACGGGGCACGCTCTGGCACCCGCGCCCAGACCTCTGGAACCTCCACGTCTGGTCCCTGGACGGGACGCGGAAGAGTTAGCCGGCTTACCGGCGACCGTTGTGAATACCATCAACCAAGCCAGAGCTCCCTCTACCAGGCAACTTTACGCCCTAAAGTGGCGCTTGTTCGCAGATTGGTGTTCTTCCCAAGCCGAAGACCCACAGAGATGCGCGATTAGGTCAGTGCTTCTGTTCCTACAGGAGAGGCTGGACAGGAGGCTGTCCCCGTCCACCCTCAAGGTGTATGTTGCCGCTATCGCTGCCCACCACGATCCTGTAGACGGCAAGTCTTTGGGTAAGCACGACCTGATCCTCAGGTTCCTGAGAGGCGCCCGGAGGTTGAATCCCTCCCGGCCAGGCCAAGTTCCCTCCTGGGATCTCTCGGTAGTCTTGGCAGGACTCCAGAGACCTCCCTTCGAGCCGCTCGAATCAGTTGGAATCAGGGCCCTCTCTCTTAAGACGGCCCTGCTGATCGCGCTCGCCTCCATTAAGAGGGTCGGGGACCTGCAAGCGTTCTCTGTCAGCGACACTTGCCTGGAGTTCGGTCCGGCAGATACGTCTGTGATCCTAAGACCGCGACCGGGCTATGTGCCCAAGGTTCCTACCACACCATTCCGAGATCAGGTAGTGAACCTGCAAGCGCTGCCCCGGGAGGAGGCAGACCCAGCCCTTTCATTGCTGTGTCCAGTGCGCGCCCTGCGCATTTACCTGGACCGCACACAGAGCACCAGACGCTCTGAGCAGCTCTTTGTCTGCTTTGGGGACGGCAGAAAGGGAATGCCGTCTCCAAACAGAGGCTCGCCCACTGGGTTGTCGATGCCATCACACTGGCTTATCACACCCAGGCCGTGCCCCTACCCGTACGGGTCCGAGCTCACTCAACAAGGGGTGTTGCGTCCTCGTGGGCACTGGCCAAGGGCACCTCCCTAGCAGACATCTGTAGTGCCGTGGGTTGGGCAACACCCAACACCTTCGCAAGGTTTTACAACCTCCGCGTTGAGTCGGTTGCGTCTCGTGTTTTCTCAGGTCCGAGCCCGTAGAACTCGGTAACACGTAGACCGACCGGCCGGGTGGATCGCTTGCGCCCAGCACCCTTTTCCTGACGTCAAGGTAAAGTAGTGCGCCTTCTTCCCAGGGCGCCCCACTCCGAGTCGGGCCCCTGGTCGATTCCTCCCCAGCCCTCCGGGTCCGCGGTTCAGCGGAGGAACTCGCCGACCCAAGCCACTGCAGGTACCCTGATGGCTACCCTGTACTGGTATAGGTGCTCCACAGGTAAAGTAGAAGGCCTCCTGTGCGGATGCCCCTGTGTGTATTTCCACGGTTCTGTCCCCTTACTGGCGGACCCCGTGTCTCCCTTAGGCAGTTACAGCTGCCCCGGTCGCCGTGCTGTAGCAACTCCCCCTTCGAGGCTGGGATCTACCACCGCACCATACTTTCCACCACGAGCCCTAAGACGGCCGTGTGACGTGTCTACCACTTTTCCTCCCCAAGAAAAAGGGCAGGTGTGGTCTCCGCAGGGTCTGGGTAAGACCCCTTCCCTATATGCGTGTAAGGGCCCCGGCCGTGATTGCTCTATGCGAGAAACATAGAGAGAAAGAGGCCCAGCCAGGCTGGCCCGTTCCCATGTTGGCAAACATCGCCTTGTTCCCCTCCCAGGGTAACTAGAAGGATCCCGATGTTCGTATGGGGCATTGGGGAAGGGTACGTGCAGCCGGGTACAGACGATGCGTGGCACTGGATGAATCCCTGCCCGCCTCTGTATCGGCAGTTCACGTACACGGTTCAGCACATGGCAAGATTGGAATGGGTCCTCTAGTGTCGCTTCTCCGACACAACGTGGAGAGAGCGACAGAAGGGGAACGTTTGGTTACGTATGTAACCTCCGTTCCCCGAGGGAGGGAACGACACGTTGTGTCGGAGAAGCGACACTAGGGGTCTCTCTTGAGCGCCGATATCCACCTCTGATCTATGAAAAAAGGCCAATGAGAGTTGGCAGCCAGTATTTGCATGTCCTGCCCCCGGACATACGGGTATTTAAGCGGCGCAAATACGGGAGTTCATTCAGGATTTTTCTGAGGAGCCGGAAATGGTCCGGCCACAACAGTGGCTCGGTTCAGCGACATGGCGGAGGAAAGACACAACGTGTCGTTCCCTCCCTCGGGGAACGGAGGTTACATACGTAACCAAACGTTTTAAAACCTAGAAACGGATATATTTAATAGGTTAGTTCACCCAAAAAAATTAGCCCATAATTTACCACCCTACTGTAGGTGTATATGAGGGAAGCTGGAGGCGAGAACCGGCTTGATGACATAAATAATATTTTAATGAATAACTTAAACAAAAGACAAACACACACACACATGACGGACATGTCCGTAAACTATCTCTCTCTCGTCGCACCACCGTCTGCCATCGGCCTTTATCCCTCTCGGAGGCTTAATTAGCCTGATAAGGGACCGGGCATACGTGTATAAAGTGGAGCGGGTGAGCGTCTGTCAGACAGATTTTTTCTTCGGAGCAGAGCGGTTGTGTGATCAGAGAGCTGTGTGTCACGACTGCTTCACCCACCTCTGGAAGAGAGCTTCTGTTGGATCTGACGGCGCATTCCAGCGGCTTTCTCCTCTCTGCACGCTGTGCAGACTCTGCCCCTGGGCACTTTGACAGTGCTTCTCTCATAAAAGAGTTTGATTTCCCTGAAAGAGTTTATTCTCCTCTAAAACAGTTTATTTCTGGTAAAAGAGCAACATACACAAGCAAGTGTTGAGCGTCCTTTTCAGGACACATATTTTAAAGATGTCCTTCCGCCGCAGTGTTGTTCCTGGACGTGGTCGGTATCTCTCCAGATCCGACGGTCATAGACGCTGCCTCGTGTGCCTGGGTAGCGATCACACTGAGGCAACATTTGTGGATGGTTCATGTTCTTACTGCGAGGACATGATCATGGCAACGTTGCGGTCACGGCTTTCGTTTCTCGAAGCGAACGTCACTCCAGCCGCCTCTCGCATCGCTCCTTCTTCCCACGGGATTGAGGATGACCTTGTTGTATGTTGTTATTACTATGCAAGTAAACAGTGAAATCTAGGACATCAACGCATTTGACGAGGTAAGTAGGATTATTAACTTCTTTATTTTACGAACTCATATCAACCATCACTATTCGCACTACTTCTCCTATATCTCTTTTTTTCTTCCTCCTCTCTTGCACTCTCTAGTGCCCTCTAGTGCAATTACACAGAACACAACATCCCCCCCTTACATAAAGTCAGTAGGTGACTTATTCAGTATTTAACCCTTAAGGCAGTATGTGTTAAGACAACAATGATATTAGCACCTTTTAACATACAAGAATATTATGTTACTGCAGGTCTCTTAAACTAGACAGTATTATTTAGAAATGCCATTTTAAATACAAATCAAGTACCTTAACACAATAGAACAAGTACATGTGATTTTCAAACATTTTTTTTTTTCACAATCATGTTGTCTTTTGACTTCACTACTTTATGAAGTCTTTCATCCACCCTGGTGGTTTAACAACTCTTTCACTCCTCCTGAGAGTGATTGAGCGGTTTTGAGCAGGCAGATTTGATCCCTGAACAGTTTTTTCAGTTTGATCTGGAAATTTAGTCAGTCTCAGTCCATTCCATTTCTTTCCATCGCTAAGCAAGAATGAACTTGGTCCGATCTTTTCACGAATCGACAAAGGTAAGGTATACTTAGGGCTTCCTTTAGGAACATGTTCTGGCTTCCTGATTCTTACTTGTTCCCCGACCTTGAAAGAAACAGGTTTGGCTCTCCTCTTCCTGTCTGTGTATTTCTTAATTTTCTCCTGCCTTTCCTTGCCAGCATCTCGTACACCAGCACATTTGGCACTTTTCTCCCCCACAGGAAAAATGTCTATCTTCGTTCTCATTTTCCGGTTATGCAAAAGTTCAGATGGGGATACACCGGTAGTAGCATGAGGAGTAGCACGGTAACTCTGAAGAAACTCAACTACTGACGGTCTCCAAGCTTTTCTCATTTGTTCCGCAGATAAGATACACTCTTTCAGCACTCTGTTCCAGCGTTCAACTGCACCGTTTCCTTGTGGGTGATAAACACTTGTACGCAGATGTTTGATACCACGTTCCGAAAGGAAATCTGCAAAAGCTGAAGATAGAAACTGAGGTCCATTGTCCGTAACAACAAACAAAGGGTTTCCTTCTCGTGCAAACACAGAATGTAAGAAAGAAGAAACAACCTCAGTAGTGACATGTGAAGAAAAAGCAACTTCTGGCCATTTGCTGTAATAGTCCACCAATGAAATTGCGAAACGACAACCTGATGCAGCATGTTCGAAAGGCCCGACGATATCAAGACCCAGTTTTTGCCAAGGTCCATCCGGCAAATCGACAGGTTGTAATGGAGCAGGAGCTGTCTTTGCAGATTTATCATTGAGTTGACAAGTAAGACAGGTTGAAATCACTGAGTTGACTAACAAATCCATTTTCGGCCACCAGTACAGGTCACGTAGCCTTTGTTTGGTTCTGACCAAACCTTGGTGTGTTTCGTGAGCCAACTTCACCAAGGTTGCACGAAGAGAAACAGGAACAACAACACGATGTTCACCTCGCATGATCAATCCATTGTATACTGACAGTTCATCACGAATGAAAAAGAATGATGATAGAGCTGGATCTACATCCTTCTTGTTGTGTGGCCAGCCATTCAGTATTTGCGTTCTAAGTAAACACAGCTCAGAACAAGATTCGGAAGCTTTTGTGAAATCCTCCATGGACACTGAATGTAACCCTGAAAGAACTGCGGCAACCATTTCTGGTTCCTCAATGTTCTCATCCATCACTGGTAAGGGTATTCTAGATAAGCAATCTGCGGCCTGGTTTTGAGCGCCAGGGCGGTATTCAATGTCGTACGAAAAACACAGCAACCGGGCTGACCATCTGGCTACTCTCATTCCAGCACGTCCAATTCCTTTTGTAGCCAGCAAAGTAGTTAATGCTTTGTGGTCAGTACGTAACGTAAAGTGTTGACCCCATAAGTATGAGCGCCATTTCTCTACCGCAAACACGCAAGCTAAAGCCTCTTTTTCCACTGTAGAGTATTTCCTCTCGGCTGCGCTTAGTGTACGTGAAGCAAAAGCGACAGTGCGCTCTACACCATCTGCATGGAGTTGAGTCATTACTCCACCAAGCCCATAGTCAGAAGCATCAGTTGACACGATAGTAGGAAGAGAAGGGTCAAAAAGTGCAAGCACTGGGCTCTCCACTAAAACAGCTTTCATTTTGTTAAAGCAGCGATCTGCTTCTGCAGTCCATTCGAACAAAGTTTCAGGGGCATTTCTCAGAAGAGCACGTAAGGGTTCCACCTCCGTGGCAAAGTTTGGGAAGAATTTACTGTACCACGAGATCAATCCAAGGAATGAACGAAGAGCAGATACGTCGTGTGGAGTAGGAGCATCGACTATAGCTTCGATGTGAGCAGTATCTGGTAAGATTCCTTCCTTTGAGATCACATGTCCCAAGAATTTGAGGAAGTCTTGTTGAATGTGCATTTCTGCATGTTTAGTGTCAAACCCGCATCTGTTAATTTTTGAATGACAGTGTGAAGAGTTTTGTCATGTTCAATCTGTGAAGCAGAGTAAACTATTATATCGTCCAAATAGTTTCGTACACCCGGAACACCTTTTAGCACCGTCTCCATCATTTTCTGGAATGCTGAAGGAGCAGACGCTAATCCGTAAGGAACACGACGGAATCTGAAAAGACCCTCATGCGTGATGAAGGCAGTGAAGTCACGGCTGTCAGCATGTAAGGGTAGTTGATGGTACGCGCATGTTAGATCAATAGTCGAAAATACAGCTGCACCCCTCAACTCACTCAACAGCTCATCCATATGGGGTAATGGGTGTTTGTCAACTAGTAGTGCTTTGTTCGGTTCACGCAGATCAACACAAAGTCTAATTTTTCCTCCTTTCTTTGTAGTGACTACTATGAGGCGAAACCCAGGGAGAAGCATCGATTCGCTCGATAATACCTTGATTCAGAAGAGATTGTAGTTCCTCTGAGACTGCATTACGTACAGAAAAGGGAAGTCGACGGAGTTTTTGTTGTACTGGCACTGCATCATCATGAGCTCTGACCTTGTGCATGAAGCCTTTCACACACCCCACAGGCTCAGTATTCGCAACACTGTGAACTGAAGCAGAGGTAGTAGAAACAGCAACAGTACAGTCATGGTTAATCGTACATTTCAGTGCTTTAAGTACATCCATGCCTAATAAGGCAGATCCGTTTTTCACAATGTAGAGTGGAACGGTAGCAGACACCCCATGCAATGACACATTAGCTGTGAGACATCCTAGGACTGGAATAGGGCCTCTCATGTACGTGACCAATTGAACACTCGGCGCAGACAGTGGAGATGTACTGAAATAATGCCTGTACAAAGTCTCTGGCAAAATCGAAACTACAGAGCCCGTATCCACAACAAACTCGGTCTCCATAGACTGCCCTGTGTCAGTAGAAATGTGCACACAACACTTAATCCTGTCGTCAGAATTTGCACAGCTCATAGTGCATATTTGTACTTCGGGCAGAACGGCGCGAACAGATGTTGTCGAACGGCATACTTTACGCAAAATGTCCTGTTTTGCCACATGAATTACATTTAGCTTTAGATGCTGGACAATCAGATGAGTTTGCCAAGTGCTTATTAGAGCCACATCTGTAACAAGCACGCTGTGACGCAGTAAACTTACTCGGTTTAGCTTTAGGTCTGTCTTGTGTAACGTTAGTCGATTGATAATGAGAAGTCTTTGAACTCACCGCCTGTACCGGAGCAGTATCTCGAAGTAAATTCACGTTGTGCAACGCTTGCTCAATCTGGCACGCAACAGTTACAGCAGCCTCCAACGAAGCGGGCTGGTCCAGTAAAAGTTTCTCGCGCACTGTTGCAGCGTACGCTTTCTCGATGAGCTGATCCCGAATCATTTCATCCTCTACTGTACCATAAGCACAATTGACTGCCAATTCTCGTAACACTGAAGTGTATTGCGCAATCGTTTCATCCGCGTTGAGCTCTCTGCCTGAACTGGTGACGTGCAACAACAACATTGACTTTCGGAATGAAGTGCGCTTCCAAAGCAGACATTGCGTCATCATAAGTCGTACCCGTATTCGGCAAAGTGTAGAAAATACGTTGTCCTTCTGTACCCAGGCAATGTAAAAGAACTGCTGCGTCTTCGAGCAGCCGTCCAGGAATCTCCTGACGCATTAATAGCCAGCATGTAGTTCTCGAAGATTCTTTTCCACGTGCAGAAGGGTATAGGTGGATCAGAAGCACATGGCAGGAACGGGCAGGTGTGGGAAGACTCAGCCATCGTCGCCAATTGTTGTATGTTGTTATTACTATGCAAGTAAACAGTGAAATCTAGGACATCAACGCATTTGACGAGGTAAGTAGGATTATTAACTTCTTTATTTTACGAACTCATATCAACCATCACTATTCGCACTACTCCTATATCTCTTTTTTTTCTTCCTCCTCTCTTGCACTCTCTAGTGCCCTCTAGTGCAATTACACAGAACACAACAGACCTGGCTGGTGATGGAGGCGATTTGGGGATGGCAGTAAGCTAGGTTTCACCGGGCACAGCCCCACAAACCACCCACCCCCCCGCACGCTCATTTGCTTCCGTCTGCACGATGCCGGCTCGCTTCACGGCCAGTTTGCCTCATCCTTGGAGCCGGGTTTGGATGATGACATCGCCGCTGCATCGGAGATCGTTCAGGCATCTGACACTGAAGACCTGACCGGACTCCCATCCTCAGGCCAGACTGCCCAGTCAGAGTCAGCACAGCCACGGCAGCGTACATAAATCGCCACGGTGGCGTACGCTCCCGTCACATGTCACAACTCGCCCGACATCTCCTCCTTTCGAGTCAGCCGCGACTCAGGTCGCTGCTCGCCATTCACATCCCGGGTGACCGAAACACGACGGCGGATGCACCTGTCGGCACCGATGCGCTGACACACAACTGGCCCCGGGGGCTGCGCAAGTATGCATTTCCCCCAAGGAAAGGGAATGCTGTCTGCAAGCAGAGGCTAGCTCATTTCCCTAGCCTATAACACCCAGGCCATGCCCCCCCCAACCCGTTCGAGCACACACTCCAAAAAGTGTGGCATCTTCTCCTTAGCAGACATCTGCAGAGCAGCGGGCTGGGCAACACCCAATACCTTTGCTAGGTTCTACAACCTCAGGGTTGAGTCGGTCTCATCCTGTGTTTTGTCAGGTCCGAGCCGGTAGAACTCGATAATACAGAACAGCCGACTGGGTGTTCCACTTGCACCTTGCGCCCTTCACCAAGTTGATCCAGTGTGCCTTCTTTCCAAGGTTAGCCAGTAAGCTTTTATCTCATTTCCTGGATGCTCTTCCTCCCTAACCCTGGCCTCAGATTCAGCAAAGGAATTTGCCGCCAGACCCACCACGAGTCGAGCACACCATGTTGGGCTTGGGCTCCACAGGCATAGTTCCCACTTCAGACAACTCCCTGTAATGTATTTTCCATGGTACGGTCCCCCTGCTGGCAGGACCCACGTCTCCCTTGAGCAGTCCTCGCTGCCCCCGGTCACCATGTCTGTAGCAACTCCTCCCTTGTCAGGCAGGATCTACCACGCACCATGTCCACGGGTGGCTTGACAACCCCCGTGTGTATTAGCCATAAGTTACCTCCCCACAGTCTGGGAAGGTTGTGGTCTCCGCAGGGTCTTTTATCAATGATAGAATAGGAATGGAAAAGGACATCTTCCCCAATGCATCTATAGCGTTAAGATAACCCCAGCCACTTTTTAACTATATGATGAGAAACTTCGAGAGAAAAGGCTTCAGCTGGCCAGCTGGCTCCTATGCAAGTCATGTCGCCTATTTCCGTACGGGTACTGGGAACCTAAGAGCGGTATATGACACCTTTTATTGGGGGCATTGGGGAGGGTTACGTGCAGCCGACTCAGCCGCTTCTAGCACGCAACAGCTTGCTTAAACGTGGCTCAGCAGTCACGTAACACGGGTTAGTGCATGAGACCCCTTGTGTCACTACAATCGACACAACGTTGAGTGAGAGACAGAAGCGGATTCTGTCTGCCAATTTGGCATTGGCCTTTTCTCAATTTCAGAGGTACGTGAGGCTATCAGAAGAGACCCCTTGTGTCACTACAATGTCTTGTTCCTTCAATCGGGGAACGGAGGTTACAACAGTAACCATGACATTTTTCATTCTGTCTTTCTCAAATTGTATGCACGCCATGTTTGGTACACTAAATGGCTCTTAAATAAAATGCTACCCTCCGGATCTTTTGAACCGGTTCATAAATAGGACTGATCCGAATGGGCATTAGATCCAAATACCTTTTAGGTTTTCTTTTAGATTTAGATACTTTTGTGTTCTTCCTGGGATCACATTCACTTTCCCGGAAATGTCAAAACTAAAGCTTTGACATTTTCCCGGAAATGTCAAAACTAAAGCTTTGAAATGGTGACCTAGGTCACGTGATAGGTGACCTATCACGTGAATAGCTCAAGCTTGTCCAATGAGTGCACTGCTTTCTCTGATTTTAAGTGGCCTAAGGGTAGTAGGCTACATACATTTTCCAAATTAGGACAAAAAGGCGGCAACTAAATCAGATGTTGTAGGTGTTTTTTGCTTGTTTGTTTGTTTGTTTTACTTTATTTCAGAGCTCCTTGGTGTATATCTGTTTGTTTGGTTGCAGGTTTTTGAACAACAAAATAATGGGACTTGGAACGAAAGTTGTTTCACTTTGTGAGAAAACCAGCAGAAGTAAAACTACAATTGATCATGCTAAATTGTATATTGTACGTTATTTAATTTCTAATCTAAATGCTAGATGTTTATGGTGGTTTCAGGGAATGTCAAAGAGCGAACAAACAGACAGAAAGTGACAAAGACATGCAGGGCAGGATCAGTTATTGAGAAAAGCAAGATCACCTTACAAAACTGGATGAAGTTCATGTACCGGTAGGTAATATATAGATAGATTTAATATCCCCAGTTACACCGTGTCTACACAGACGCAACAGATTGACCGTTGCAAATCTATTTGTTTGTATGTTATAAGTATCACAAGTGCTTCAAGTATGTCAGAAATAGAATGGGGCAACACTTCACTATCGGTAATTTGACGCGTCGCATCCAGTAGACACTATCACTGATTATGTGGGATCTATTTGATTTTGTTGCGCCGCTCATGTCTTATGTAGACACTGTGTTAGTTTAATCTGTGCATCATAAACTGTAGTTAAAGCACTTTAAAACAGTAATGACCCATATGATTTTCAAAAAAACATTTTCACATTTATTTTCAGATACTGTCAAGGACTAAGATTAAGGCAGGTCGAAATGATGCAGGATGGCATAGCTGGAAGTTTAGCAACCCTGAGTAAATTGAGTCAAAAGCTTAGATTGGTCTGTAAAGATGCTTTAAAGAGGTATAGAAAGAAGACTGGACAGAGTATGGGTATGAGTTCATTGTTATAGATGACAGCAACTTCTGCCATAAAAGAAAGGTGGGATATCTTTTTTATTATTATTAATTTTATGTTTAACAGTTCTAAGGACATTTCACAGTTGATGCCAACATTTAAACCACCAAAAAAAAAAAAAAAAAAAAATTGTAAAAAAGCTTTTAAACACACTTCCATTTATATATGCATAATAAGTAAAAAAACTTAAAAAAAAAAAAACTATGTTAAAATGCATGTGAACTGTAAAATATTTCCCTGTTAAATTAAAGTAAACTGTACAGCTACATTTGTCAGCATGAAACTAATTATACAGCGTTCTGTAATCAGTTTATTACTGTAAAAAGCGTTACAGTACTGTGTTGTGTAGAATATAAGCTTTACAGTATAATACTGTCAATTACTAATTGTAATTATTCTGTTATTTTACTGTCCTACAATAATTTCCATTAATTGTTACTTACTGTAAAATTAATGAAAGTACTGTAGAATATGCTCTTTACAATATAGCAATGCTAGAAGCTAATATTTTATAATTTTTTACATTCTAAAATGAAACCTTCTGAAAAGTGCTTCCATAGAAATGGTTCAGACAATAATGACATTACAAATTTAGTTTTGTATTAATTATATTACATTCAATACAGTATCTCACACAATCAGTAATTGACAAATTAAAATAAAGATTTTTTTTTTATATTTTTGTATTATTACTTTATTTTCTTTATTGTTTCTAAACAGAATTTTACATGTTTCTTTGTAAAACTTAAAGTTTTATTATTTTAATGTGGTTTGGATGAATTAATTTTATAGCACAAAGCTTATGAATGAAATCAGAAAAAAGCAGTTGTTAACAGTATTTTTTATTTCTAGTATGGACGTGGAAGTATAGGTTAAACATGGAAAAGGAAAAAGTGGGTGTTCGGCATGCTGGCCATAAAGGCTTAAAGACGACGACCGATATTGTGTAGATATCATCTCATTCCCATCATCAGAAGACATGTTCGCCCACGATCCACAATTGTAAGTCATGAGTGGATACCCAATAGGGCTTTGACAAGGCTGGGCTACTCTCACTACTCTGTAAATCACAGCACTCAATTTGTGAACCCAAATCATGGAGGGCACACACAACGTATCGAAAGGGCGTGATCTACGTACAAAAGTCAGATCTGGAGATTGAGAGGCAACAAGACCGAGAAGCTATTGATGGAACACTTGGCTGGTGTATTGAGTGGTCTTTTTGGATGGGGATGGAGCACAGATATGGTACTCTGGGGCATTTGAAGAAGGACATTTGAAAGTATTACTGCATTTAAGGCATTACATCATATATTGTAATTCAAACATTACAATGATCAGTAAAGTTGTTTGAGGTTATAAAACTAATAAAAAAGTGAAACTGAAACAGTGTCAAACTTTACTAAAATTCTAAATCAGTATAACAACTCAGTTACTATGTACCATACTTGTTAAAGTTTTTTTTTTTTTCTCAAAACAATCACTCATTGATGGGTTTGCTGTATTTTCACTTTAGAATACTGTTCCAAGTTGTAAATTATTCCCTCATAATTATGTGGTAATTCTTTATTAATGATTCATGGGTTCCCTGTTTTTTCCTTTCCCCTCAGTCATTGCCTTACATACAGGGATAATTTACCCAATGGTAATGTGATATTTGCTGAGGAAAACAAAGAGACACACACTATATTGTATTTAAATCATAAACCTACCTGAGGTAAATTGGCTAGTTATGGCTAGGCACTTAGAGTGGGGATGGGGTTCCATTCTGTAGTTGATTTCTGGTTACAGACCACACTCACAAAGCAATTGACCATACAGGCCTAAACTTCTATTAAATTTGCTGTAATTACTCTTTTTGAGTTTGCAGTAATTCCATGAAATAATAATAATAACATTATTAGTAAGGAAGAAGAAAGGGACACAACCTGATTATTGTAATGGCTAATTGTGTATGACTGTTCATTAGTGGTTACTTAATAGTTATTTCTCCTGAAGCTGAATTAGTAGATCATTAAAGAAGTTCTTCAGGAGGCATGACTGAATTCAATATTTATCGATTAGCTAATTGTTACTTAACACAATTATAAAATGCCATTACATACTGATCGGTTAACACACCTTCCTTAGTAGTTAATAGTAGTGATTTAAGTGTAAATGAAGAATTACCTATTAGTTCTGCAGTAATTCCTTATTAGTTATGCATTAAGTAAGATACAGTATTCTAAAGTGTTACCAAAAATGGTTACAAACTTACAGAGAGGGAAAAGCTCAACCAAAGGACTAACCAAACCATGATAATGTCACAAGGGGTGAATTTCCATCTTTTCATTGAGAGCCTAAAATTAGGAACAATTAATTTTACTGGAGGGAGGGAAAGAAATTAAAGGTCAGTTGGAAATATATTCAGACTAAGTACTCAGACAAGAAACTCATAGTGACATGGCAAATGAAATAGATTGGAAAATGTGGTGGGAAGGAAATATATTTTTTAGTCATGGCTCTAAAGTGAGTGGGGGTATTGCTATTTTATTTGGAAAATGTTTTAAATATGTTGTTTCTTGTGAGATAGAAAGAGGATGGTGTTTAGCTGTTCAAGTTTAAATAATGGGCCAACGTTAAATTATTTCACAATGTAAATGGTGTGCACTTATATAGTGCCTTTTAACCTTAACGGTATTCAAAGGCACTTTACAACTGTGACTCATTCACCCATTCACACGCACATTCACACACCAATGACGGCAGAGCTGCCATGTAAGTCAGCTTGCCTGCCATTGGGAGCAACTCAGTGTCTTGCCCAAGGACACTTCGGCATGTGGAGTGATGTGGGCCAGGAATCGAACCACCAACCCTGCAATTAGTGGCCGAACCACTCTACCACCTGAGCCACAGCCGCCCCAAATAGTATTTTTTGTGAAAAGTTTTTTTTATTGTGGCATAAATGGAGGGAACTGATAGGAGTCTGAAACAAACTAATGGAACTTTGACGTCTGATCCAAAAGAGATGCAGACACTTGCAATGGATTTTTATAATTAACTGTTTGGAGCGTAAAAGTGTTATGCTCCTAGTATGGACTTCTTACTTATGGATTTGCCTAAATTGAGTGCTGATGTAGTGTTATTCAAGGACTTTTATTTTGAAAGGTTTTTTGGAGGAAAAAAAAAGTCGAGAAGTGGGTGAGACAAGCGAGAGCGCGAGTGAGGCGGGAGTGAAATAGAAAAAAACTTTCTCTTCTGACTTCTTCGCGGACAGCATTGGATAAGTGTTGAGGTGAGCTGAAAAGAAGCTGGACCAAGCTTGTGCTGTCATGAGTTTCAGCCAAGTCGCTGAAGAACTGAATGTGCGTCTGTGTGATAGGGAGGGGGACATTGCTCATCGTGCTTGCTGTGACTTTGTGTTGGGCCGATTGTTTGTCTCTGATTGAAGAGAGCTAAGGTACTGTGAGTTCCCTTTACAAAAAGCTTCACTTTGATGCTGCGCTTTTGCTAAGCGCTACGGGGAACAACTCTAGCTGTGAACCGAGCTGAATGATGTGTGTAACACATCAATGAACACTGACCGGAATTTATAGCCTCGGCTGATGTAATCATTAGATGCACCTGCGGCCAGGCTATAAATGGATATGTCACCAGGTGTCGTCAGAAACTCTTTTTTCAGAGTGATTCTGTTTCTGTGTGTTTCACAAACCCTGTCAAAACTTTCTTTCCTCTGTTAGGAGTTAGAATCAGTTAGGCAGTGTGCAGTGAACGTTGTTCTCTTCTGTTTAGAAAATATTATATATATATATATTTCTAAAAAAGAAAGAAAAAAAGAGAGAATGACTGAAAGCCGCAAACGGTGTGTGTTCCCCTCTTCTTGCTCTATAGCTGAAGACGACACACATCAGTTTTTGCTCTGTTTGTTTGGGGGTAAGAGCACGCTGCTCTCGCGTTGCAGCAGGGTGGGTCGCGAGCACTGCGATTTGCTTTAACAGGCAGAGTGCGTCGTGCTCGCCTCGCTTGCTTCCGGGAGTCAGCACTCATGAAAAAAAAAAAGATCGTTCGTGGGGCTCTAGCATGGATTTGGCTGAGGAGCAAGAGACGGGTTGATCCCTTTCTCTCACTCTCTCCCCAAACCCAGCTGGTCCTTCACATGATCTCGACGCTTCTTCGGATCATGAGGTGGATCGCGATTCTCTTCCCGCCTCCGAGCTTTCCGTCCACGATAAAAAATCAACGGAGGAATTGCTCTATGTTGTTACTCGTGGCGGTTGCCAGATTGGACTGGCCACGCGAAAAGAGACCCCCAAACGCTCCAAATTAGGGGATAGATTTTATCTTCCAGTCTAAGAAAGGGAACGCCTCATGGGTCCCTTCCCTTCTTTGATAACCTCCATGAAGAGCTTTTTGCTCATGGAGAACCCCTAAAAAAAAATATATATATATATATATATATATATATATATATATATATATATATATATATATATATATATATTTTTTTTTTCTTCCCGTGTTCACATACCCTCGACGTCATTATATTCGACTATCGTGGGTGCTGAGGCACGGCGGTATTCAGCGATGCCGCCGGTCGAAGAGACGCTTGCGGGCTATCTCTCGCCGGGCTCGGCATCGTCACTTAAGAAGCCCTCTCTCCCCTCAAAGCCTTGGAGGACAACCTCCACTTTAGTGGGAAGGGCTTATCAAGCAGCAGGTCAGGCTGGTGCTGCTCTGTACACTATGCTGCTCTGCACACTATGCTCCTCCCAGGGATTGGGGACAGTCTCGCCGCCCTCGCCAGCCCCTGAAGCAAGACCTCAGGACTATAAATTGTAGTAAGAGAAAACCCTGACGGTCTTGCGCCTAGATTAGGGGGTAGCTCCCCTCGGGACGGGGCGCGTGCTTCACTTCACCCCTCCCGGTACCCCCTCGAAGCCCCTCCATCCCGCCACCTCTTGGTGTTTTGGGTTGCAGAGGCTTCGTCAAAATTGGGTGTTTTCACTGTTCCTGCATTTTATTCAGGACTCGAAACACTCGACAACCCCTCAACAGGAAGTGTTAAAATATAATACCCATCTCAGAGATCCTGGCAGCGTGGAAACTTCTGCTGGATATATTCTTTTCTGTGGGTCTTATAAGGGCGTCAGGATTTAATTCACTCGCCGCTTTTCCGTGTTTCAACGGCGTGTTCTCACTACTGTGAACCGGATTTCTTTTTATGTAAAAAAAAAAAAAACTCAATCTCCTGGTTAAAGGGGCCATGGTATGTGTTCCCCTTCCAGAGAGAGAGTTAGGTTATTACACTAAATACTTCCCGTTTCCCATGGAGGGTGAGGGGTGGCGTCTGGCTTAGATCTTAAAGCTTGAACTACCCGTGGGTGTTCAAGTCCAAGATGATGCCTGTCAAGACGGTCGTGTCTCAAGCCCTACAACTCGTTTGGCTGGTCACCATCAATCTTATGACGCACTTCTATACTTCATTTAGAAGTTCTGCCACAACATGGAAAGTTACTGAGGTTCACTTCCGGGGACGAAGTGATGATGTAGCGCTGGCTCCTTGCGACTCCGGGGCATCTGCATTCTGAATTATGTAGACGACTGGCTGATCCTAGCGCAGTTCCAGGAACTGGCAGTTCAGCACAGTGATACCGTCTTAGCTCATCTTGTTTCTATGGGGTAGAGGCTCAACGCCATGAAAAGCGTCCTCTCTCCCACTCAGAACACTGTCCATTGGGTATGATGTTCGATCACTATGCAGGCACAACTGTCTCCCGCTAGAATCGAGTCCATTCAGTATACCCTGAGCAAAGTCAGGCTAGGTCAAGGTTCTACTAGGTCTCAAAGTGACTGCGTCCTCTGTGATCCCTCTGGACCTTCTGCATAAGACCGTTTTTGTTGTGGTTCAAAGCCCGGGGATTTCTTCCAAGGGCCAAACCCCCTAGGCTAATAAGGGTTACGCGCCTCGGGCTTCGTTCCCTTTCTATGTGGTTCAGACCCCGGTTTTCTACCTTGGGTCCCACTCTAGGTGTGTCTTGTTGTCGCAGGCTGCTAACGACTGGGTAGCCTCCCTGACGGACTGGGAAGCGGCCTTAAGTTTTCGTCCAGCTTAAGGGGATAGGAGGGTCATCAGCTCGGTTGTCACAGTCACTGTCTCGAGTTGATGGCTGTATTTCTGGCCCTGAAATACTTCCTCCTGAGGCTGCCATGTCTTTGTGCGGGTGGGCAATACAGCGGTAGCCTCTCACATAAATCATCAGGGAAATCCACATTCTTGTCAGCTGTATTTCTGACGCATTGGATTCTCCTTAGGGCCCAGGGTAAGCTCCTGTCACACAGGGCAGTTATATCCCTGGATGCCCGTATGTGGGAGCAGATTTACTGTCTAGATAGAAAATACCAACAGGGGAGTGAAAACTCCACCCTAAGGTAGTAAGTTGGCCAGAGTTCGCCAGCAAGGGTTTTTTGCTTCTTACTGATAGCACCGCGCTGGCTGAACAGGGCTTGGTTCTCGGAGCTAATCTCTTCCCTCGACGGCTCGCCTTGGCGATTCTGAACAGGAAGGATCCTCTATCTCAGGCACAGGGCAATATTTCATCCATGCCCCGAATTGTGGAATCTTTCATGTTCGGCCCCTAAGGGTACCAACTGAAGGACACGGGCTTTCTCCTGAGGTTATCGAGACCATTTTAAATGCCGGGCTTTTTCCACTTGGAACAAGTTTGGGTGAGATCTTAGGGTAGAAGAGGACCTCTTCGCCTCTATAAATAGCGCAATGTCTCCTCTACTTCTCCCTGAGTCACCCAGCCCCCCCTTGGGTCTGGAAGTTAAGTCACATACATGACCCACAGCGCGTCTGTATGCGTTTCTTTCCCCGGTTTCTCTGCTCCCAGGAGTCTTGGCCAATGTTCACCAGCAAGGGTCTTGCCTCCTACTTATGGCGCTGCGCTGGCCGAACAGGATATGGTTCTCGGAGTTAATATCTCTCCTCTATGCTTCACGTATAGATAATCAAGATTTGGGTATACTTTCTATTGATCAAGAAAAGGTTTTTGATAGAGTTGACCATTCTTTTTGTTGGTACTCTTAAAGCTTTTTGAATTGGCAAAAAAATTCATATCAGGGATAAAACTTTTATATGCTGGGGCATCGGCCATGTTAAAGGTAGGAGGTGGGCTTAGTTGGCAAGTTTTAACACATAGGGGCATTAGATAATGATGGCCTTTATCAGGGTAACTATATTATCTGGCAAATGAACCCTTGCTTTGTCAGTTAAGCAAAAAAAATTCAAGTTTTTTTAATTAAAGGGTTTGAAAACAGTCCTGTTAATATATCTGTATATGCTGATGCTATAACTGTTTTATAAAAATATATATATATATATATATATATATATATATATATATATATATATATATATATGTAAGAGCATTAAAAGAAAGTTTATACATCTATGAAAAGGCCTCATCTGCAAAAGTCAACAGGGAAAAAAAGTGAATGTTTTATTATAGGGAGTGGAATCCCCCTGTACTTTCAGGTAGAGTTGAATGGGGAAGTGAAGGGCTAAAAATTCTTGGTGTCTATTTAGGAAATGAGGGGTATCAAGGAAAGAACTGTGAGATTATGGTGGCTAGTTGTCTAGATGGAACTGGTTGCTACCTCAGCTATCATATAGGGGAAGGGTTTTGGTTGCCAATAATTTAGCTGCTCTGGCATAAAATGACTGTGCATAATCCACCAGATGATGTTGTTTGAGAGATACAAAAGAGACTAATTTATTTAGTTTTTATCTGGATGTCATTGGACGAAGGCAGCTGTGCTTTTTTTGCCTGTACATGAAGGTGTGCATGGGCTATTGGATGTACAAAGCCGACTCATGACTTTCAGACTTCAAGCAGCACAAAGACTGTTATATTCTAGAGGATCTAATTGGATAACAATGGACATTTTTAAGTTTAAGACGATTGATTTAGCAAACTTGCTTGTGCGAGTGGGGTTGAGATTGGTGGTATTTGTACATCAGTACTCCCTCTTTCTACTCCTTCCAAAAGAGTAACATTGTCTAGTGTGCCGCCACATATTAAGAACGAGGTTCTTGTCGGAGAGCTTTCTAGGTATGGGAAAATGGTCTCTTCAATAAAGATGATTCATATTGGAAGCAAGTCATCTTTATTAAAACATGTGGGGTCTTTCAAACAATATGTATATATCGTCTTGAAAGAAAATGTGGATGAACTTGATCTGACCCTTCATTTCAGTCATGAAGGTTTCATTTATGTGATCTACACTACAACAAACACAATGACATGTTTTGGATGTGGCAAAAATCTTGTTCGTGCTTGTCCAAGAAGGGCAAATAATCAAAATGAAACTGCATTAAATATTACTTCTGAAAATGTAACTGAAGTGCGGAACAACATTGCCGCAAATGATGAAGAGATGCTAGGCCCAAGCAGTTGTTTCAAAAAGTTTAAAGAATAGTTCTGATCTTCCAACAGGAAAAGTGGTTGAAAAATAAAGAAAAGTTGCGGCTGAGGGGGAAGAAGTGAGAAGTGCTTTGAGAATGGAAAAAGAAGCATGTGAGTCAGATGAGTCGGAGGGTAGTAACAGTGAAGATGATGCTATGAAAAATTAGATGGCAAAACCAGAAGTTGAGGGTTCTGAGTTGAGAGATGGATGTTTTCTTTAAACTCTCCAAAAAAGTAAATTGTTGGGATGTCATGCTGACAAACAAGCAAAAAGAATGGATGGTATTTGTGAGAACCAGACTGACATAGAGAGTGAAAATTATATGTCAGAATGCAGCGTTAATGCTAGTTTACCCTTCAAAGTGGTTTCTCTAGTTTAACTTATCCTGTTGAAGAAATAAAATCCTTCTTGAAAGTGACAAAAATATAAGGAAGGTCAAAAAAGAATATAATATAGGAATTTTTCCCTGACATTATGCAGTTTATTGAAAAAGTAAAGTTTTTCAGAAATAAAAACTGTTTGACTGATCAGAAGGGTTACCATCTTAAGAAAATTCATACAAAGTTAAGTAATTAGTCAAGAGTTTTCTGCAAAATTAAAAAGAATGGATAACAAATTATCCTTTTATATAGGGCTGTCAATCGATTAAAATTTTTAATCGAATTAATTACATGGTGTCCAGATTAATTAATCGCATTTACAAATATATGCTGAGAAAAAGCCCTCATATAACAATAATTCAATATATAATGATGAAATAATTATACATGGTTATCTTTATTTATCATTTTTATATATGTATGTGTATATATATATATATATATATTCAGATAATTAAAATGCATTAAATTCTTGTGGCAGAAGAGTAAATCATTGATAAGACAATACAAAAAGCAGCTTTAGAATACAATGTATTGTTTACTACCATATTATTGATCATAAGCCAATCATTGGCATACAGTTCACAGCAATCCATTTCACAAGTGAATTTGTCAATCAATTCGAGATTTTTTTATTTTCGTCAGACATGCTTGTGTAGTGTCTCTGATGCATTGCGTCATAAACATAAATGTTTTAGGTCACTGTGTCAAGTTAAATATAGTTTAATACTTAGAATACAGCTTGAGATCTCTTAGTTCGGATTAGTGTTACATCAAGTTTTTTGAACGCAAGAACGTAACGCATGTTTGTGTTTTCTTCACTGTATAAACTGCGCGTTACCACACAGCTGAAGTTTCACTTACTGCCCTCTGGAGCAAACAGGTGGTACTACAAGCTTGCATTTCTCAGGAATCTTCCTTATTACGGTCCGGAGGAAGTGCAATTAATTGCGTAAATTTTTTTAACACGTTGTTTTTTATAAAATGAATCGCAATGAATTAACGCGTTAAATCGACAGCCCTAGTTTTAAATGATTATAATGCTGATGAGTTTTAATTTGTGGGAGGAGATTTCAATTGTACTGAAAAAGGCATAGACAGAAATCATGTCGAGCCACATATGCAATCAAAAAGAAGTTCCCTTTCTGTCACTCACTCAACGTTGTGTCGATGTAGTGACACTAGGGGTCTCTCTTGAGAGCCTCAGTTGCCTCTGAACTTGAGAAAAGGCCAATGAAAAATTGACAAACAGAATTTGCATGTCCGTCCCTGGACATAAGGGTATAAAGGAGGGCGCAATACGGCTGTTCATTCAGTTTTTTTCTTCAGAGCCGAACGGTTGTGTGTTCAGCGAGCTGACGTTTCCTCTACTGTTCCCCTCACCTATGCAGAGCTTTACTGTTGGATCTTACGGCGCTGGAGGCGATTTGGGGAGCTCATCGGGCGTGGTTTCAGCAGGTAAATCCCAACAAACCACCCGCCCCCTGGCACGCTTGTTTGCTTCTGTCCAGGCCCGATGCGTGACCGGCTTGCCCGACGGACAGTCTGAAGTCTGAAGAATAGGGAAGAACAGGGGAGGAAAAAAAGTTAAGAAAATCATAAAGTGTATTGTCACCAGTGTTGGGTTTAACTAATTACTTTAATCTAATTACATTTGCAGTAACGCAGTAAAATAACACTTTACATATTAGTTATCTGATTACAGTTAAAGGCAAGAATAAAATTAAGTTACTTGGATTGCATATTTATTGCTAAGACAATAATATTAAATAGAATGCCTTTTAAAATATATTACGTTCCGATATTACTGCTTTTATGTGTATTGCTGTGTCAGTTAATGAGCATGCGTTCTAAAAAAAAACACCACGGCAGATGAGTGAGCGGTCCCATCCTTTTGTGCCTCCCTCATGTGTCCCTCTGCAGCTGCCATGGGAGGGGAGGGGTATCGGCTTCAGGTGTATATGGAAAACAGTGCATGTTCACATCTGACATGGGGATGTATTGCTCAAGGTGGAAAAATTAGCAGATCAGCGTCCTGGAAAAATGTTCTTTATGTACTGTATCTACAAAATAAAGCACAATGCTATAGCGTTACAGATGTACAAGTGATAAAGGATCCTCAATTCGTCCGAGCACAAGCAGGCAGATAATCCACTCACTGTAAAGTTGTGTAAACACACATGCTGCACAGGTACACACACAAACAGACATACTGTACATACACATGCATGATGCAACACAAAAGCAAACCTGTATATGCACACCGAAAAGAAACAAGCATTCAAATACACAATGGTTTTACTATCAAACTGTTTGCAAATATGTTTTCAGTTTAATAGTATTCTTTTTCTGTCTATCACACCAACACACACAGGTAAACAAGCATACTGTACACATACATGCCACATACAGCTAAGAAGTTTGCAGATAGCAGACACACACACACACACACACACACACTAGAAGATATTACAACAGCATATTTGAGAGAAAAAGTTAAGTTGCATTTTTAGAAATGCATTTGAAGATGCTGTCTTTGTCATGTTGCTGTAATTGTATTGTTTTCAGTCAATATTACAGTACTAAAAGAGCTATTAGTGTCACATTTATATTTTCGCAGGTATGAGTGGTTTTAGAAAGTAACTTCAAAGTAATTTGTAATCTGTTTGAAGTAAAATTTTAGAGAAGTAATTGGTAATTAGTAATGGATTACTTTATGGAAGTAATTCACCCAACACTGATTGTCGCTAAGGGTTTTCTTAACCTAAGGGGTTTCCTGCAACCGGTTGCTGGGCTTTGTGAAGTTCGTTTCATACCATACTCCTTAAATAATTCCATTATGGGCCTTGCTTTGGTGTAGCTGAATAGGCCAAGGGCATGTACACATACTTTTAGACATGTAGTGCATTTATGATCAGAGTTACACCCATGGCTTCAGGTGGGACTATATTAAATGTACTTCTCTCCAAATGCTAGATCGACCTCTTCACTACAACTGTCTACATCAACACTTCGACAAACTCCCCCCTAATGACCTACACCCTCAGAGGTGTTCAGCCAATCCATAGCAGGTTTATGACATCACATGTGTCAGGTTCCAGAATTACTGGGCATAAAATGGCAACAAAACCATTCATGGCTCTCATGACCTCTCCTCTAAGTGCAATTCTCATGTACCTCATGCACACATGCACCTCGTCCTACATCTGATTCAGAAACTTACACAAACTGCAGGACTGAGGTGTACATTTTCCATGAGTGGAATAGCTTTTGCACTGAAGTTAATGTAAAAAATAATGTTTAAATTATAATAGATTGTGAGAAGAATAGAAGTTATTATAATACATTTTGAAAATGTAAACTTTTCAGTCAGATTTATTGTCAGTCTTGTAAAATAAATATCCCATGAGTATATTTATTTCCAAATTTTTATTATTGTACAGGGTGTTCTCCAATGTTGTCAAGAACTACTTTTTAACAAAGTTTCATTCTCTCAATTTCCTCGCCCTCTGCTTGTTAACCACAACTGTATTGATGCATGTCTTTCAGATCAGCTGTGTGCCATATTTGCAAAATTGCATGGGTTAATTTAAAATTAATGGATGTTTTTTCTTTTTTTACCCAAGTTGCAACGTTTATGTCCTTAATACATTATCAGCTTTGGAATTTGGAATAGACCAAATTGCTGTTTTAGGCTTTGACCAAGTGCTGGTACTAGACTGATGGTCATGGAAGTCACTGATTAAAAAAAAAGTTCCTTAAAGTTCCCCTTCTGCCACTCACTCAAAGTTGTGTCGATGTAGTAACACTAGGGGTCACTCTTGGGAGCCCCAAACACCTCAGATCTTTGAGAAAAGGCCAGTGAGAATTAGCGAGTGGAATTTGAATGCCACTCACCGGAAAAACGGGTGTAAAAGGAGCTGGAATGCATCCACTCATTCCGATTTTTTTCTTCGGAACCGAGCGGTTGTGTGTCAGCAAGCTGAATTCCACTGCCGGTCCATTCAGCTCTCAAAGAGAAGTGTTTGCTGTTTGATATATGGCGCATTCCAGCAGATTTCTCTAAATAGAGCAAACACATTGATGCGAGCGTCTTTTTAAAAACGCGTCTTTTAAAAGATGCCCTTCCGTCTCTGTGTAGTTTCTGGGTGCGGTCGTTACCTCTCCATCTCTGACGGCCACGATCGCTGCTTCACGTGCTTGGGCCATAATCACATTGAGGAAGCGTTCATTATATGTGTTATAATATTTAGACATGCATGCTAACAATGTCAAGTATGTAGTAATAAACTTCTGTGATATACTGATGCCCAAGGACAGCCTCACAACAGACTTTCACCGGTAAATTATAATGAACTGTAAATAGAACAAATATTCTGCCCAAGTGGGATGCATTTTAAAATCCTTATTAATATTCACATACAACCATGCCCCTTGCCCAGGCATACGGGTATAAAAGGAGGGAAGCGTGCATCTGTTCAGACATCTGTTCGGAGCCGGATGGTTGTGTTTCAGTGAGCTGAATAAATCCAATGCTGTTCCACTCACCTCTGCAAGAGTGTATGCTGTTGGAGATATGGCGCAAATCAGCCCAGTGCAGACCTCTGTTTTCTACAGGCATGAATACCCCTACAGCAGGTGTCCAGATGCATCATAGTTACTATGGATGCCTCCCAGTTAGGCTGGCACATCAACTGTCTAGAGTTGTTGGCTGTATTTATTGCCCTGCACAGATTTCTGCTGTTGATCCACGGCAAGCACGTGTTGATTCGCTCAGACAACACAGCGACAGTGGCGTATACTCGTTGCATGTCACAACTCACCCATCATCTCCTCCTTTAGAGTCAGCAGTGACTGAGGTTGCTGCACGCCACTCATATCCCTGGCAACCTTAACTCCACAGCAGACACTCTGTCATGACAGATAATGCTCAGCGGAGAGTGGAGACTCCACCCTCAGGTGGTCCAGCTGATTTGGGCTTGTTTTGGCAGAGCACAGGTAGATCTTTTTACCTCCCAAGATTCCACCCACTGCCCGCACTGGTACTCTCTGACGGAAGCTCCCCTCTGCACAGATGCGCTGGCACACAGCTGGCCCTGGGGATTGTGCAAGTACCCATTTCACCCAGTGAGCCTACTTGCACAAGTCCTGTGCAAGGTCTGGGAGGATGAGGAACAAGTCATTCTTGTGGCCCCCTACTGGCCCACTCGGCCTAGTTCTCGGATCTCATGCTCCTTGCGACAGCACCTCCCTGGCAAATTCCCCTGAGGCAGGACCTTCTTTCTCAGGGACGGGGCACCCTCTGGCATCCACGCCCAGACCTCTGGAACCTCTACGTATTGCCCTTGGATGATATGCGGAAGATCTAAACGGTCTACCACCAGCCGTCTTAGACACGATCACTCAAGCCAGATCTTCCTCTACCAGGCTTTATACCCCAAAGTGGCACTTATTCACAAATTGGTGTTCATCCCGATCTGAAGACCTGCAGAGGTGTGCAGTCGGTTCAGTGCTCCCTTGCCTGCAGGAGAAGCTGGAGGGGCAGCTGTCCCCCTCCACCTTGAAGGTCTATGTAGCTGCCGTAGCTGCTCACCACGATGCAGTGGACGGTAAGTCATTTGGGTAGCACCCCCTGATCATCAGGTTCCTTAGAGGCACTCGGAGTCTAAACCCTCCTAGGCCATGCCTGTTCCCCTCATGGGATCTCTCCATTGTCCTCTCGGAGCCTTCGGGAGCCTTGTTTGAGCTGCTGGAATCAGTCAAACATAAGGCCCTCTTCTTGAAGATGGCCCTCCTTATTGCGCTCACTTCCATCAAGAGGGTTGGGGACCTGCAAGCATTCTCTGTCTGCAACCCTTGTCTGGAGTCCAGTCCGGCAGACTCTCACATCATCCTGAGACCCCGACCGGGCTACGTGCCCAAGGTTCCTACGACCCATTTTTAGGGTTTGTGTAGTAGACCCGCAAGCGCTGCCCCGGGAGGAGGCAGACCCAGCCATAGTGTTGCTGTGTCCAGTGCGTGCTCTGTGTGCACCTACTTGGATTGCACACAGAGCTTTAGACACTCTGAGCAGATCTTTGTCTGCTTGGGGGGTGGGGGACAGCGGACGGGGAACGCGGTCTCCAACAGAGGCTTGCCCATGGGATCGTGGACGCCATTGTAATAGGGATATGTTGTACTTTTAGACAGATTCTGAATTCTAGGAATGAAATGTGATTCGGGTGAATGATCTAAGTGATCTAATACTACTTTGTCAAGCGGAACAAGCAGGGGTGTTGTGAGTCTGAGACGAATGTGTATCTGACATGAAGGTCCCATGTGAGGCCCATTTATCTAATATTTTTTATTTTATTTTTACACTAATGTACTTAGAAAATGTGTAACTAAAACAGTAATATTGAAAAAAAAAACATAATATTGAGGATTAAATAATTACCTCACTATGTCCTCACAAACACAAAGCTCTAAATATATTTAATTGAATAATTAATTAGGATCTATTCACATTTTTATTTATTAAGTTATATCTGTTTAAAATTAATAACCAGACGTGTGAATATTTGAAAGCCTTTAAGGACTTAAATATTGATTGTAGGCCAAATAAAATGTTGCCTATGTAGGTCCCAGACAGTATTTCTGATGAGCCAAAACATTATGACCACTTGCCTAGTATACTGTTGGTCCTCCGCATGCCACCAAAACACCCTGAAGGTGTCTTATAGTATCTGGAACCAAGATATTAGCAGCAGATCCTTCAAGTCCCGTAAGTTGCGTGGTGGAGCCACCGTGGATTGGACTTTTTGGTCCATCACATCCCATAGATGCATAATCGAATTGAGATATGAGGAATGTGTTGGCCAGGGCAACACTTCACTCTTGATCATGTTCCCCAAAACATTCCCTAACTATGTGAGGGAAGAGGCCACTGCCGTCAGGGAATACCATTGACATGAAGGTGTCTCACTGGTCTGCAACGATGATTAGGTAGGTCGTATGTGTCAAATTGACGTCCACATGGATGGCTGGACCCATGGTTTCCCAGCTGAACATTGCCCAGAGCATCACACTCCCTCTACCGGCTTCCCACAGTGCATCCTGGTGCCATCACTTCCCCAGGTAAACGGCGCACATGTACACGGCCATCCACACGTGACTTAGCGGACCAGACAACCTTCTTCCACTGCTCCAAGGTCCAGTTCCAACATTTGTATGCCCATTATATGTGCTTTCGATGGAGGACAGGGGTCATCATGGGCACACTGACCTGTCTGCAGCTACACAGACCCATACACAGCAGAGTGTGATGCAATGTGTGACACATTCCTCTTGTAACCATGATTACAATTTTCTGTGCCACAGTAGACCTTCTGATGGTTCGGACCAGACGGGATAGCCGCATTTGCCCTCACACATCGATTAGCCTAAGGTGCCCATCACCCTGTCGCCGGTTTGTTGTTTGTCCCTACTCGGACCACTGACAGTAGGTACACACCATTGCTGACCAGGATCACCCCACAAGCCTTACCATTTCAGAAATCTTCGGAACCAATCGTCTGGCCATAACAATTTAGCCCTTGTCAAAGTCGCTCAGGTCTTTACTCCTGTCCATTTCTCCTGCATTCATGTTGACTACAAGAGCTGATTGTTTGCTTACCATGTAATCTACCAAGACATGTGGCCTTGTTAGCAGATGATCAATGTTATTCAATTCACCTGTGAGTGGTCATAAGGTTTTGGCTCATAAGTGTATCAACGTGGGTTACCCTATGTGAACCTTTGGCTTCCGTGCCAGTCCTCACTCCCCTTTCTGCCCTACCCATTGCTGGTAAGTAACTGATTACATGTTGTGATGAGGAGGAGGGCAGGGCAAAGCCGTGAGTCCACACGGCCGGCCTCCAATAGGGCTAATCAGCCGAGGGGAGGGATAGGGCTGAGCAGATGCAGCAGTTTGAGAGAGAGAGAGAGAGACATGCAGCTGCCCACAGTGTGTTTGTGTTTTGTGCATTTTTGTTTCATTAAATGTTACTTTGACTGTTCAGCTGGTTCCTGCCTCCTCCTTTCCATTATAACCATGTTATACATGTAATCTGGATTACGTAATCAAATTACAAAAATCAAGTACTTGTAATTAGAGTAAATTTCATTGTATCATACTTGTAATTAGATTAAAGTTACATTTATATGGATTACATGATTACATATTTATCAGAACAAGGCAGTAAATAGTTCATAATTGTAAAGTTTTTGTGTGATTTAGTTTATTTGTTATTTCATGTCATTATATCATTTTGAAAGTAGATCACTGATTCCTGTTCCTGTATATGTCATGTCAAGTCTTTTCATTTGTTGACTTTGTCATGTGTTTCCCTTGTCAGTGTTTTTAAGCCCTCATGTTTGTTATAGCTCTGTGTAGAATATTCTTGGTTGTAACCCTGTTTCCATGTACAGTCTGATTAAGTCAAAGTTTATAGTCTAGTCAAGTCCTCATTTGTCACGATCTCTTGTTGTCTGCCCCGTGTTCCTTGTTTTCACTTGTCACTAACCACATTTTAGGTCACCATTCCCTGTTGTCTGCCCCGTGTTTCACCAGTCTTTGTCAATAAACTAAACTTCCCATTATTCCCGGGCCCTCATCACTGCCAGCACTGTGTTATTGTCCACACCTGTTTGTTATTTTGTCATTATTGTGTCTGTTTATTTAAACCCTGCTGTTCCTCCTTTCCTTTGTCGATCGTTGATGTCTCTGGATGTTTGTCCTTGATGTTCCTTTGAGTTTTCCGATGTTTGCCCTTGATGTTTATTCATGTTCGTTCGAGGTTACCTGGCCCTTCGTGGAGGTTTTCTCAACCTGTGTACTCCTGGATGTTATTTTGTGTTTAGTTTGATTTTCCCATTGTGGATCTTTCATTTGTTCCTGTGTTTGTTTAGTTATTGTTGCAAATAAAATCGCATTTAGATCCAAACCTCACGTCTGCCTTCTCCTGCATTCCTCACAACCATAACATCGTTCATGTTTATGTTCAGTTTCACATGTTGGATATACTGTTTGATTTTTGGATATCAGCACTGTAAATAAAACTGCACTTGGGTTCTACACTTCACCATCTGTTCATCTGCTTCATCCTTGCTAATACTCTTTAGCCTGCCAGAACGTTATAATGATTTATTGATTCCCCTATGTCTTCTTTTTTTTATTTTCATTCTAAATCAGCCTACTGCTGGTATACTCTGTTGGCCAAAAGTTTGGATTACAGATTTCGCTGTTTCTGAAGGAAATTGGTACTTTAATTCACCAAAGCGGCATTCAACTGATCACAAAATATAGTCTAGTATCACTATTTGAAAAAGTAATATTTAATCAAATGTAGACAGGCCCCATTTCCAGCAGTCATCACTCCAACACCTTATACTTGAGTAATAATGCTAAATTGATAATTTGGTACTAGAAAATCACTTGCCATTATATTAAACACATTTTAAATCTATTTGGTTCATAAAATTAAGCTTAACATTGTCTTTGTGTTTTGTTTTGTTTTTGAGTTGCCGCAGTATGCAATAGACTGGCATGTCCATATAAGGTCAAAAATGGCAAAAAAGAAACAGCTTTCTCTAGAAACTCATCAGTCAATCAATGTTTTGAGGAATGAAGGCTGTACAATGTTTGAAATTGCCAAAAAAACTGAAGATTTCATACAAAGGTGTACACTACAGTCTTC
Organism: Xyrauchen texanus; assembly: GCF_025860055.1. Lineage (NCBI taxonomy): Eukaryota > Metazoa > Chordata > Actinopteri > Cypriniformes > Catostomidae > Xyrauchen > Xyrauchen texanus. The sequence continues at coordinate 26,626,304 of NC_068315.1, forward strand.
AAAGACAAAGGCCAACTGGCTCTAACAAGGAAAGAAAGAGATATGGAATGCTACTAAACAAGCGGATAAGTACATCAGAGTCTCTAATTTGAGAAATAGATTCCTCACATGTCCTCAGCTGATAGCTTCATTGAATTCTACCCACTCAACACCAGTTTCATGAACTGGAAACAATAAAGAGAAGGCTCAGGGGTGCAGGCCTTATGGGAAGAATTGCAAAGAAAAAGTTTAGAGTGGGCAATGAAACCGACATTGGACAAAAGATAATTGGAAAAGAGTGTTATGGATCTTGACCACATTGAGCTATTGTGGGATCAGTTAGAATGTAAGGTCCATGAGAAGTGCCCGACAAGACAGCCATGTAGGATATTAGATGCAGAAGAATTGCAGCAATATGACTTGGGTCTAGAAAACCCAAACTTTTAATCCTGGAATTCCTCAACGTCATAAATAAAGAGACTAAGGCACCAACAAGTCTCACATCTGGCCAATAAAACTCACAAAAGAGACTTGTTCAGATCGCACATGACTTGAGAACCTCTCTCTATGATGGCCCTAAGTGCAAAGGTTACGGGCAATAAAAGACAGAGAACACACTCCCTGGAATTCCTAAGAAAGACTCAGAACACACTCTGTTTTGTCCTCCGATATAAACCAGTTTGCTACACTTAGACTCATCAGATGACGAGACATCGTGATTATTATCCTGCAGACAGCAGCTAAAAAATAATCCATAAATGTTGTACTTTGCTGAGTTAACCCTCTAAAATGTACAGAATGTATTAAAAACCACAATTTACATAATACCTAGCCTTGCTAGATAATTTTGAAAATGACTTTATGATCACTGTTACAACTGACAAATTTAATGATTAGATCCTGATGTACTTTTATGATGATTTGTAATCAGGGATTTTCATGTTTTGTTACTTACACGTATAATATTCATGAAAGAATGTCATATTTAGTATGTAAATGCTTGCTTGTTACATAGAGAATGTTGATGACAACAAATGTCATGTCTCTTGCATGGTTTTCAATATATAAAAGTTTATGATTAAACGCACTATTTTTGAGCGGGAAGTCCAAAAAAAACGTTGCACAAAGGATCATAAATCAACTTCTTGTCTGTATTCAAAGATGTTTTGACTGGTATATTTTGATAAATAATCTCATCCCTGTTTAAAAAGATTTAGCTTCAAAGCTGTACATAAATATGTGTGATATTATTTTCAATAAGCCATGAGAATAATATTACTCCAATAAGTGAATTAATCATAATTCCCTTATTAAAGCTAGTTCCTTACAATAGAAATTGTGAGCAGATACAACAAGACATTGTATTATGATTTTAATGGAGGTGAATTTTATTCAGACAAATAATCTAGTTATATGTAATTTATCTTGCTTATAATGGTTGTCGAATACGAATAATTCCATTATAAATTTCCTTACATAATTATGTAGAATAAGGACAGTTTAATTTAATTCCTAGCTCACACATACTGTTTCTACATATAATGGTGGAGAATTGTGCCACTTTAATCCATACCGTATAATACTACCAAATTTCCTACAGCCACATCTATGGCAAGAGCTACAGGGAGTGTGGAGTGAAATGTCAAGTATCTGGACAAACTTACAGTTAGAATGCCAAGGATCTGCAAAGCTGTCATTGCTGCACAAGGAGGATTATTTGAATGAAAACACTTAGTTTAAGAAGTTCTGAATATTTTTTTCAAATTGTAATAATAACAATTTCTTTCCATAAGAGCTAAATCTGTACATTATTCAAAAATGTTGTCCGCCAGTTTATATTTAGCAAGTATTTGAGTGTTTTCAGAGGAGAAGGGAGGGTTGTGGAAGGCCTGATAATAGCCACTAGCCAAGTAACTATAACACTGAAGATGGAGCATCTCACTCAGCATTTGACCACTGGATTAACCAAAAAAACTTTTTACTTGTAAGGAGACACAGAGCAAAAACATTCCGGTGCAATGTAACCTCTGTCTTTCAAAAGTTAATATCATGTCCTCCTCTATGTCAGATCTACTGGAGCATTAGAAGGTGTGCTTGCATGTTTTTTTAACTTTACATTGCATATCTTACCAACTCCCGAGGAACACAAAACCATTCGTCACTGTATTTAGAAAGTGTCATTTTCACACATTTCGTATTCACAATCTAATCCACACATAAATGCCAAACCAATTGCATTAGTGTGGAAAATGTAGTTTTAGTTTCACAAATAGCTTTTTGTACTCGTTTTAAAAATGTACATGAATGTGTTTTAACTTTTGAGACTGTTTTTTTGTGACAGTGATTCACAAATATAACTGGTCTGATATGTTACCTCACATGGATGGTGTTATGCTGATATTACTGGAGTAAGACCACATTTGTTAAACAAGCCCTGGATAACCTTTTCATAATCCTAGAAACTCTCCCATTAGAAATACATGTTTTTCTGTGCCTAAATATGTATGCTGATGAAATATTCTTTGCAGTTAAATGTGTTTTTGTAAGTATCTTTTATTTCACTCATTAACAGACAAATAGTGAGTGAAACAAAAAATCATATCAATTCTAATAATTTGATTCATTTTGTCTGTAATTGTACTTGATTACAATTTAAACATATTGTACCCATAACTGGCTTAACTAGGCAAAATCTCCAGTGGTCACCAGGACTGCCCCTTGCTTGGCTACCTGCACTGGTCCTTAAGTCTGACCTTGGTCTTACCTCATCCCTCTCTTGACCCAGCAGACTATCTTCCCACTCCAGGCTTGCCCCATCTCATCCCTACTCTGGGGCCACCTATTCCCACCCCCACATCAGTGCCACCCACATGGCATTACCCACCCTCCCCTGGCTCCACCCTCCCTTGACTTATATTTAACAACTTCCCACCACTTGGCATGTCTTGAGGGCAAAATCTGCAACAAAGTCTTTCCAGTTGCTTATGTTTGGTTTTAAAACAAGATAGCTGTGTACATACAACAAATCATTACACTTATTTTTAGGTATAATTTTGCCTGCATGTGAAATCAATTGAATACACAATACTTACATACTTCCTCTCATGTTCTTGTACAGTATGTTTGTACTGACCTTTCATGTAGTGAATGATCACTGAAGTCGCACAGAAATGTATCTCTTTTCAGGTCACACAGACATGTTCCTGAAGCTGTAGCACCATTTCAGGTGTCTAGATAAACACTGAATATTCCAGTTCTAAAAATGTGATGTAGTGACCGAGGCAAAACCCATACGTGTTACTTTACATGTTACTGTATAGGTAAAACGAGATGTCTTTAGAGTTCTCTGAACCCTGGATTGGGAGAGGTCTGTGGACAGTGGACATGTGTCTGGATATATGATTATAACACTCTTCTCAAACTTTTGGTAATCGTGATGAATTACTGCTGTCGTGATCAATAGGAAATGTACACAAACATCTTTTTGAAATTAAGTTCTGTTTACCACCATTTCTATATTATAATATCGATATTTATCATGTTCACAATTTTGAGAATAAGACTAAATCTATAAATATAATTTACATAGAAAGAAAGCATGTTTGCTCCGAGAGGATCAGCAATGGTTTAATTAATTTCAGCAGATTTACGGCCTGTTTAAACTGGATTGTAGGTGGTTGGTGAGTAAGATGCAGGTTGTTGTGCTGAAACACCACCCACAAAAGAAGCACAACTGTGAATTTAAGTAACAACCCTGGATAATACAGCAAAGGATATTGAAAACTCCACTGTGTTGTTCAGTGTGTTAATGTCCCCAGTGGATTCTGTTTGCCACTGCATCTAGATCTCATGTAAGCTAAATACTGTGGAACACACTCCGCTCAAATTGCTTTCTTGACAAAAAATAGATTAAGATAAGCTTAGAATAGTTCAAATTCTGCATGTATATATTTACCCTGTATGCAAAATGCAATATAGGTACAAAGCCAAATGGATTACAATGAAATATTTGTCATAACATAACCTTGAACATTGCCATAGGGTGATAGTATACACTTTAAAGAATAAATTAATACAGTTAAATTCATTTATTTCAAGCATAGATTTTATTTAAAAAAAAAAAAATAGATTTTTTTTCATTTTTATAAAGTCGATGTGTAGATCACACTTGCATAGATCAAAACATAAAAAAAATTCAGAAGGGATTTCGACCATGTGATGCTACTTTTTAAATAATATTTGAATAGACAAATGAAGTGACATATGTAATATCACTTTAAGTGCTTTGAGACTGGTGAGCCCCCAGTGTCTTGTTTCTTTCTTTCTTTCTTTCTTTCTTTCTTTCTTTCTTTCTTTCTTTCTTTCTTTCTTTCTTTCTTTCTTTCTTTCTTTCTTTCTCACTGCATTTACTATCATCGTATGGAGCTTTGGGTTCCATGCCACAGTAACATTTTAGCTTGCTCACTGGGGACATAAAGACAAATAATTGAGGCATGTTTTTCAAATACAAAACTGAAATGAAAATGAAACTGCTCAATGAGTATTTTAAGACATTACAGCATAATTATCTGTAAAGATGCTTTAAAACGATGTGTGATGTGAAAAGTGCAACAAATTGAAATGACTTGACACAGTCCATATAGATAAGCATCATCGCAAGTAGGCTACATGAAGAAAGCTGGAAAAAGCAGGAATATGATTGACAATAACCCAGATGAAGCACTCCGCTTTAAGGCTCCGTTGTTTGTACAGTTACAATCCCTTCTCTTGGTTGATGATTGCCTGGAAGTTTGGTTGGAGTCGGTTCTGGACACTTCATCCAATCAACCGCTGGTTGATCTGTGACTGACACTGTCTTGTTCCAATCCTCCCTCTTTATCACCCAATATAGGTTGTTCTTGAAGAAATAGGCATCTCCTGAGAAGTTATGGATGGAAGAAAGGATTCAAAATGGCTCTGTTCCAAAATACAGTGAGCTGCCTATGTTGGCAGCATTATAAGGTAAAAAATAATATTGATTATGCTGCCTTTTGGCCAATATTTATGTCATCCCTGCATGTATCCTTCATAAAAGAGGTAATATCAGAAAGCATTTTTATGATCTATCTATCTAAGATGGCGTGATCTATCTATGTGATATCTATTGATATAAATAGTTAAAGAGTGCCATATGAAATAGTCAGAGACTATTTTACCCAATGTTTCTGTGTGCTATCCACTAGCGGATTTAGGAATAGGCGACATGGGCAAGCCCAGGGCGGCATCTTGCCGGCAATGCCAGGGGCGGCACGGGCTCGCGACAAAAAAATTAGGAATGGTGACATTTGTGCAATCAGTTTTCTATCGCTCATTTGCACGTGTGTGTGTGTGTGTATGATATCATGTCACCGTGTGGGACTGTGGGTCAATTAACCTTGTCGGAGTGGGCGCCCTGATTCTACTTTTTTTTGTGAGCTAGGCAGGCTACTACATGGGATGATCTCCCTCTCAGAAGTACGAGATGGGGAGGGGGTTGGGGGAATGATTTAATGTTCAAAGGCAAAATATCTCCTCACCAAAGATGCGATAGAGGACACACCAGCATGCAAGGCACAGAACCGCTCCTATAGCTGCTAATTTTCTGGTCACCAAGAAGGACGTTGGGCTGTGGCCCACACTGAACTAGAGGCACTTGAATTGGACACTTATCCTATCATAAATTTCGATTCAAGGCAACATGGTCATCTTCAGCCTCAAAGTGACGATCACTGTTTAAGCTAATTTATGGCTAGTTACTGGAGGAGAACCAATAACTGAATTCTATATAAAAAAGTAAAAGTGTGACATTTGCCAAGATGGTCAGATGTCAAAGTTATCACCATGGACATGTCCAACAAAGTTTTTGGAGCCCCGTGAAATGGACTTCTGCCGTTTGGAACAAATAACCTGGAACTGAGTCCTCTTGGCTCTGAGAGTCTTTTGGTTAGATGTGAAAGATGTTTTGATTCTTAACATTGTCTTTGTGTTTTGTTTTGTTTTGTTTTTGAGTTGCCGCAGTATGCAATAGACTGGCATGTCAATATAAGGTCAAAAATGGCAAAAAAGAAACAGCTTTCTCTAGAAACTCATCAGTCAATCAATGTTTTGAGGAATGAAGGCTGTACAATGTTTGAAATTGCCAAAAAAACTGAAGATTTCATACAAAGGTGTACACTACAGTCTTCAAAGACAAAGGCCAACTGGCTCTAACAAGGAAAGAAAGAGATGTGGAATGCTACTAAACAAGCGGATAAGTACATCAGAGTCTCTAATTTGAGAAATAGATTCCTCACATGTCCTCAGCTGATAGCTTCATTGAATTCTACCCGCTCAACACCAGTTTCATGAACTGTAAACAATAAAGAGAAGGCTCAGGGGTGCAGGCCTTATGGGAAGAATTGCAAAGAAAAAGTTTAGAGTGGGCAATGAAACCGACTTTGGACAAAAGATAATTGGAAAAGAGTGTTATGGATCTTGACCACATTGAGCTTTTGTGGGATCAGTTAGAATGTAAGGTCCATGAGAAGTGCCCGACAAGACAGCCATGTAGGATATTAGATGCAGAAGAATTGCAGCAATATGGCTTGGGTCTAGAAAACCCAAACTTTTAATCCTGGAATTCCTCAACGTCATAAATTAAGAGACTAAGGCACCAACAAGTCTCACATCTGGCCAATAAAACTCACAAAAGAGACTTGTTCAGATCGCACATGACTTGAGAACCTCTCTCTAAGAAGGCCCTAAGTGCAAAGGTTACAGGCAATAAAAGACAGAGAACACACTCCCTGGAATTCCTAAGAAAGACTCCGATATAAACCAGTTTGCTACACTTAGACTCATCAGATGACGAGACATCGTGATTATTATCCTGCAGACAGCAGCTAAAAAATAATCCATAAATGTTGTACTTTGCTGAGTTAACCCTCTAAAATGTACAGAATGTATTAAAAACCACAATTTACATAATACCTAGCCTTGCTAGATAATTTTGAAAATGACTTTATGATCACTGTTACAACTGACAAATTTATTGATTAGATCCTGATGTACTTTTATGATGATTTGTAATCAGGGATTTTCATGTTTTGTTACTTACACGTATAATATTCATGAAAGAATGTCATATTTAGTATGTAAATGCTTGCTTGTTACATAGAGAATGTTGATGACAACAAATGTCATGTCTCTTGCATGGTTTTCAATATATAAAAGTTTATGATTAAACGCACTATTTTTGAGCCGGAAGTCCAAAAAAACGTTGCACAAAGGATCATAAATCAACTTCTTTGTCTGTATTCAAAGATGTTTTGACTGGTATATTTTGATAAATAATCTCATCCCTGTTTAAAAGATTTAGCTTCAAAGCTGTACATAAATATGTGTGATATTATTTTCAATAAGCCATGAGAATAATATTACACCAATAAGTGAATTAATCATAATTCCCTTATTAAAGCTAATTCCTTACAACAGAAATTGTGAGCAGATACAACAAGACATTGTATTATGATTTTAATGGAGGTGAATTTTATTCAGACAAATAATCTAGTTATATGTAATTTATCTTGCTTATGTGGGGATCTACTCAGGCAGGCATGCAACACAGCTGCAGCACATTCAATTAACACAGAAAATATTGAGTCATGCGTGAGGGATAGGAAAATGAGCGCTAGAGAGAAGGCCCTCTTCCTTTATGACCATTTGGAAGGAGAAGCAAAAGCTGAAATTAGATTCCTCCTTTGGCTGAGCGCGGAGAATCCGGACACAATTTTAAAAAATCTTAAAAGAGGTTTATGGTTCCTCCTCCTCATTTGTCAGCCTGCAGAGACAATTCTTTGACAGAAAACAAAAGATGGAGAGTCTCTAAAAGAATTTTCACACTCTCTGTGGGCTTTAATTGAAGAAATCAAGCGTGCTTACCCTAATAGGTTGACAGACCCAGATATATTAGTCAGAGATCAGTTTATGGAGCATGTACGTGATGTTTCATTAAGACGAGAGCTAAAGAGCATTGTGTGCCAAAATCCAGCAGTTGATTTTATAGCACTGCGGCAGGAAGCAATTAGATGGATGGAGGAGGGTGAGCCCCTCTGGACAAAAATCGAGCTGGGCTTTACCACTGTGGGGTGGATATAAGTGTTGAAGGGGCTTGTTATGCAGTGGGGGTGGGAAAAGGGTCGGAAGTTTCTGCCCTGCAGGAACAACTTAACCAACAGCAGTTACAGATTAATAAAATCCTACTAAGTCTGTCTAAGATTGAATCTGTGTTAAACCAGTCTACTGCCCATCCCCATAACCCCAGTTACCAGTTTACCCCAGAAGGTCAACCCATCTGTCTCCGGTGTCGTAAGCCTGGGCACGTCCTCCGTCAGTGTCGACAGGGACCGAGACCGCGAACAGCCAGTCTACCTAGTGTCCAGCCTGAGGAAAATCCTGCAGTTACAGGACAGTCAGGTATGCATTATATTGATCCTAGCACTGCGACAAACAATCCTAGTCTCTCTAATCAGGTCTTGGCTTTAAAAGCTGCAAATGGCTTAGACATCCACTATGTTGGATATTTAGAGTTGGATATCCAGGTACTGGGTAGAACCCTTCCAGGACGGGGGGTTTTGGTGGTGAAAGATGCCCCTCGCACATTACAACAACATTCTATTCCTGGGCTGTTAGGAATGAATGTCATTGCTCAGTGTTATAGGGAGTTATTTGCACAACAGGGTGAAGATTTACTTGCTTCTCTATGTGCTGTTCAGGCAGAGGCCTGTTGGGAGTCTGCTCTCCGCTACTGTCGTCGCCAAGATGTGTGCCATTTAACTCATGACGGTCGGGTGCGGGTTCTAGAAAGGGGTGGGGAGTTTATACCAGCGGGGTCACTTAAGTTTATTAAGGTCACCTGCCCAAAAGTTCCACATATGCCACCTGCCACAATGTTAGTTGGAACCTGGAGGCTCAGATCTCAGCCCCAGGTTTGTTGTTGTCCAGTGCCGTTACTCAGTGTTACTAATGGTGTGACATTTGTTCCTGTAGTTAATGTAGGAGCCACTGGTGCTACAGTCCACTCAAAGCAGGTGTTGGGGATGTTTCACTCAGTAGTTGACATTCGGCAGAGCAGCTGAGGTTTGAGGGGAGAATGGAGAGGTTGCCCTAGTTAATATACATACTGCTGGTGAGCCACCTGCCTCCATCTCAGAAGCCCTTGCAGCTTTACACTGGTCAGAGCTTTCACTTGAAGAGGAGAGTCAAGTAAAACAGCTGTTAGAGAAGTATAGTGATGTCTTTGCTAAATATGATGGAGATCTGGGTTGCACTGATGAAATTGTACATGAGATACCTCTTTTAGATGATGCACCCATCAGACAAAGATATAGGCTGACTACCCCTACACAGTGGCAGGCTGTGAAAGACCATATTAAACAGCTTATGGATAGTAAAGTGATTAGGGAAAGTAGCAGCCCTTACGCATCACCCATTGTCCTGGTGCAAAAGAAAACTGGAGAGCTTTGGATGTGTGTTGATTACCGCCAACTTAACGCCAAGACAAGAAAGGATGCCTACCCATTACCTCGTATTGAGGAGTCTTTGGGCCTTGTCAGGTGCCCAGTGGTTCTCAACCCTGGACTTGGCTAGTGGCTATAATCAAGTTGCTGTCGCTGAGAGAGACAAGCCAAAAACTGCATTCTGTACCCCCTTTGGCCTTTTTGAATTTGAAAGGATGCCATTTGGACTATGTAATGCTCCCAGAACTTTTCAGAGGCTCATGGAGCGTATATTTGGTGACCAGAGCTTTCACTCAGTTCTTTTATATTTGGATGATGTCATAATTTTTTCTTCTTCTGTGGTCCAGCACTTGCAGAGACTGGAGATGGTCCTTAGTCGACTCCAACAGAAAGGGCACAAGGCAAAGCTGAGTAAGTGCCACTTTTTCAGGAGGGAGGTGCAGTACTTGGGACATCGTGTGTCCAAAGAAGGTGTGGCCCAGATATCTTTTTCTGACCCAGAAAAGATATCTGCTGTGAGTAAATGGAGGAGGCCCTGTGATGTGACTGAAGTCCGATCATTTCTAGGATTTTGCAGCTATTATCGTCGCTTCGTCAAGGGGTTTGCCCAGTTAGCGGCTCCACTTCACCAACTAGTGGCGGACGTGATTAAAGCTGCAAAGATGAGTAGGACCAGGCCAGCTGCAGTCCTACCCAGTATGTGGAATGAAAGATGTGAGAGAAGTTTCACTGAGTTGAAGAGGATGTTTACAAGTGTTCCCATTTTAGCATTTGCCGATTTCACCAAGCCTTTTGTCTTGGAGATAGATGCTAGTCACCAAGGTTTAGGTGCAGTCCTGTCCCAGGAGAAGGATGGGAAATTGAGACCCGTGTCATATGCTAGTCAGCTCATTGCGTGAGTTCAGAGCGTAACATGGAGAATTACAGCTCCATGAAGCTGGAGTTCTTAGCATTAAAATGGGCAGTCTCAGAAAAATTCAGAGAGTATTTACTGGGCAGCAAATGTGCGGTCTATACTGACAATAACCCTTTGAGTCATTTTCAGACCCTGAAGCTGGGGGCTACTGAACAAAGATGGGTTGCTCAGTTGGCAGCCTTCGACTTCACCGTGCATTACCGACCAGGTAAAAATAATGCTAATGCTGACTCTCTCTCTCGTCAATACAGCACTCAAGCAGAGACCACAGTTTTGGAGACTGACCAGCTGAGAGATGAATCTTTCCAGCCGCTCATTCCCGACAGAACTGAGGAAGCTATGTCTCATCAAATTGGAGTCTTTCTAAGTCGATCCAATACTGATCTGGCAACGTTGCAGGGGGCGGACCCTGTTTTGAAAAACTTTCTGTGTTTTTGGAGACTAGGAAGGTCTCCCAGCAAGGAGCAGCGGGTCGAACTCACCAAGGATGTACAGCATCTCCTCCGGCAGTGGGATCGTATCCTGGAGAAGGACGGCCTGCTGTACCGGAAGACAACTCCCCCTCATGGGGAGCCATACATGCAGCTACTCCTTCCCCAGTGTCTCCACCAGGAGCTTCTCCAGGGCCTCCATGACCAACATGGACATCAAGGAGTACGGCGGACTATTGACCTGGTGAGGCAACGGTGTTACTGGCCAGGGATGGGAGCGGAAATTGAGAAGTACTGCCAGGACTGCCAACGCTGTGTGCTGGCTAAAGCTGTTCAGCCCAGAGTAAAGACTTACCAGGGGGTTCTGCTGGCCAGTCAACCATTGGAAGTACTTGCTATAGACTTCACCCTGCTTGAGTCTGCAACAGACGGAAGGGAAAATATCTTGGTCATGACAGATGTTTTCTCAAAGTACACACAGGCAATCCCAACCAAAGATCAGAGTGCCAGTACAGTGGTGAAGGTCCTAGTTGACTGTTGGTTTTATCGCTTCGGAGTGCCTAAACGGATACATTCCGATCAAGTGAGAAACTTCGAGAGTGCACTAATCGCACAGTTGTGTCAGCTATATGGAACTGAAAAGTCTAGAACAACAGCATACCATCCCCAAGGGAATGGCCAATGCGAAAGATTTAACAGGACCCTTCATGACCTCCTCCGATCACTCACTATAGAAAAAAAAAGGGTGTGGCCAAAGTACATCTCCCAGTTGGTGTGGGCATATAACACTTCTACCCACCGCTCCACTGGTCATTCCCCTTACTCGTTGATGTTTGGCGTGACACCTCAACTCCCTGTGGATTTCCTATTGGGGGCTACTGACACAGAGGAAACAAGCTCTTGGGATGAATGGGTCTTACAGCATCAGGAACGATTTCAGGTAACTCGTGAACTGGCCCGTAAGAACATGGAGGAGGCAGCAGATTACCGGCAGTGAAACCATAACCAACAGGTGTGTGATAAGGGTTTTACAGAGGGTCAAATGGTCTACTTAAAAGATCACCATTGCCAAGGTCACCGTAAGATCCAGGATGTCTGGTCACCAGTACTGTACAAAGTTGTCAGGGCACCGACTGACCCTGGTGGGCCTTACACCGTAACAATGGTTGATGGAACTGGTAATGCCCGGCAATTCCACAGAACAGAGATTAGAGCATCACAGTTAGAGACTATACCATCAGTACAAAAGGTCCCTCAGCCATGCATACAATCTACTTGCCCAGAAAGAAATTTGAATTGCAGTGATGAGGATATCCTTACCTGGATAGAAGTAAGACCTATTCCAACCGTTGTTGTAACTACAGATCTGCCACGAACGGCTCCCAATGAAGTGTCAGAAGTACCGGTAGGAGAGGATGAGGGTTGGGACGAGGGTGATGGTGAAGATGATGATGAGGTGGAGAACTCCCAACTTCAAGGCAGGTCGCCAGGTTTTCGACGCACCAGACGGGCAACAGCTGGGAAACACCAGAATCCTCATAATTTGCCAAGGTCCACAGTATCCAGTGTCAATTTGGGGATGGTAGGGGCTGCTGCATTCCTTGGGGTTGATGTTTGATCGTCGGGGGCGACGACATCTTTTGGGAGGAGTGAGTGTGGGGATCTACTCAGGCAGGCATGCAACACAGCTGCAGCACATTCAATTAACACCCGGGATCACACGATCTGTTGTAAGGTCACATGACTAATTAGGAAGTGATAAATGTTTGCTGCCTGCAAGGCAGATTTCTTTTGTGTTGATGCTGGACACTGTTGTGGTAATTTTAGAAGCGGGTGCTTACTCTTCACGGAGGACACAGGCTTTTGTCTGGGGGTTTAACCTTTATCGCGATCAACCCCAGTGTGACTCGAGCTGCTGGGCTGCACTGCAACGGAACGTTCACCTTTTCTCTGCATGTGTTAATGTGCTGTGGGACAGTTGAGCATACTGAAAAGGACCAGGCCAGCCACTGTTTTCATGTGATTTATAAGCATTTCTTTATTGTTTCCTGTTGTTTGATTTTTGTGGTTGTTTGGTTTATTTTGTCACTCATGTGCCACATTCATAGTAGCATTTTTATTTTCTTTTTTTTTCTTGACCAAGTGTTGCCATTTATGCTGGTGGTTCTCCTCCTAACTATGTTTTCTGCGTAGGTTATCCGTGTACAAGGCCGGATCCATACTGATGCTTTGCCCCTTCTCTTCAGGGGACCACACTGGGAGAGACACTGTATTGGTGTGTACTTATAACTACAACACGGTGTGATATTTTGTAGTGGTATCTAAAGAGTGTGTAGAGCTTGCTGTGTTGCATGCGTCGACTGGTGCTGGGTTGCTGTCTCCTGTTTCTGTCTCCCCAGGGGCCTCCTGAGCAGGGGTTCCGATCTTCCTAGATTGAGGAAAATCCACCAGTCATTTAGCCCAGTATTTTTACGACTCATTTTAATAACTTTTCTATGTCTTCTTGCATTAAAATATATAATAAATTTGGAATACATTTACATATCTGCCTCTTGTTGACTGTCCCTTTGCGGGGATAAACATATTATTAGCCACTCTACATTCACGAGAAGATATTGAGGTTCCTCCTGCCTATCATCAGGGGGTGGCATAGTCAGTCTTGAAATAAGGTATACTGCATGCCAGGTACCACACTTATAATGGTTGTCGAATACGACTAATTCCATAATAAATTTCCTTACATAATTATGTAGAATAAGGACAGTTTAATTTAATTCCTAGCTCACACATACTGTTTCTATATATAATGGTGGAGAATTGTGCCACTTAATCCATACCGTATAATACTACCAAATTTCCTACAGCCACATCTATGGCAAGAGCTACAGGGAGTGTGGAGTGAAATGTCAAGTATCTGGACAAACTTACAGTTAGAATGCCAAGGATCTGCAAAGCTGTCATTGCTGCACAAGGAGGATTATTTGAATGAAAACACTTAGTTTAAGAAGTTCTGAATATTTTTTTCAAATTGTAATAATAACAATTTCTTTCCATAAGAGCTAAATCTGTACATTATTCAAAAATGTTGTCCGCCAGTTTATATTTAGCAAGTATTTGAGTGTTTTCAGATGAGAAGGGAGGGTTGTGGAAGGCCTGATAAT
>NC_068315.1:26640805-26656534 GCF_025860055.1 Xyrauchen texanus
CATGTTAAATCAATTACATCTCTTAAGAGAAATGTATTGTCCATTATAGTTATGTCTACACAGTAGGTCTGGCTTTTATGTACCATAAACTCAAGGTATTGCTTCAGTCTATTTGAAAAACACTTTGCAAGAATCTAATAATCTGTGCATAAGCAACTGGTCTCCAGTTTTTTTAAAAGACCAAGGTCACCCTTCTTGGGCAGTAAAGACAATATAGCTCTTTTACAACTAGTTGGTAATTCCTTCTTTTCAAAAGAAGCTTGAAAAACCTCTAACATGTCTTCTTTAAATAAAACGTTCAAAAAATTCTCCAGGAAGTCCATCAATACCAGGGGCCCGCCCAACAGAAAGTTGTTGAACTGCTTTTGACAATTCCTGTATTTGTATTTCAAATTCTAGTTCCTTTTGCTGTTCAGTGTAGCAAGAAATTTCACTACAATGTAGGGGTAAATATGTATTCTACAATATCTTGGATGACTAGGAAAATGACCTAAATGATCTAAGTCCCCACTCCTAGCACGATTTAATTCCGATGCTTATTATCCAAGTATGTTTTTATTTGCCTTGATAATCTGTTTTTAGCAACAACTGGTGAGGAGGAGGCTCCAGTACTAAAAATATACATGGTAGTTTCCCAGAGTCTGATGAAATTAATTAACCCCTCTTCCCCTTTACCAGCCCACAAGACAGGAGGAATAACCCTACTCCAAGATAGAAATGTTAGATTTATTTTCCTTAATTTTCAATGAAATACAAATAAAACAAAGAGAAAATTATAAAAAGAACCACATCACTTATAGTTTCACATACAAACAAAGAAATAAAGCTTAATTTAGCTTCAAGCTTTTGTTCAGTCTCTTTTCTTTCTGCAGTAATACTCAAGCCAAAGCCAACAAAAAACAAACAAACGACAGTTCCAGTAGAACGTTCAAATGAGACCCAGTTCACTCAACAGTACACAATAAATGTTACATTCCACATCAGATACTTTTCTTCATGTCAATCGACATACCTGAGAGATTTTTACAACCCAAGATTTGAATTTTACCTAGCTGCAGTACTGGGCTGGCGTTGGACTGTCCAGGTATGGCAGGGTAATCAGATCAAAGAACAGCGAACTGTTTAAGAACAGCAAGTCTTTTCTCTTTCAAACACAAGAAAAAAACAGTTCAGAGAATATCCAAGAAAAACATCCACGTGAGGATTTCCTGTTCGCATGGTAGTCTTTTCATGAAAACACACAGTAATGCAGATTTGTTCAAAACAAAACTGTTACCATGGCATTAATTATGTCCATTCAAAATGATTTCCAGCTCTTGAAATGAAAAAAAAAAGAAAACACTGCAAAACTATGAAATATATGAAAAAATGATTTATTCCCAGGCAATGGTGGAATACACAAAATAGGAACGAAAATACTGTTTTAAAAAAATGTAAAAATTAAAAATGGAAAAAAAGTCAGAGATTGTAATGCCGGTTGCGTCCACACAGCGGCACCAATGTGTCAAAAGACGAGCAAGGATTTTTCTTAAAAAAAATAAATAAAATACAATAGAAAAAAAAAAAAATCACTCGATCCGAATCAGCTTTGTTCCAAAGCAACAACAAAAAATTTTTATGTCTGTATATTTCTTTCAGATCAACTGTAGTTAAACAATAATGAAGAAAACGTCTCGGGTTACATGTGTAACCCTTGTTCCCTGAAAAAAGCGGAACGAGATGCTGCGTTTTTGCTAAGTGCTACGGGGAACAATTCTAGCTGTGAACCGAGCTGAATAATGTGTGTAACACGTCAATGAACATTGAGCGGAATTTACAGCCTCGGCTGATGTAATCATTAGATGCACCTGCGGCCAGGCTATAAATGGATACGTCACCAGGTGTCGTCAGATACTTCTTTTTGAAGAGCAGTCCTGGGACGTCCCAGTGCGGCAAAGAAGCGCAGCATCTCGTTCCGCTTTTTTCAGGGAACAAGGTTTACACATGTAACCCGAGACGTTCCCTTTACAAAAAGCTTCACTTTGATGCTGCGCTTTTGCTAAGCGCTACGGGGAACGCAATACCCACGCCGCCGCACTGGGGCTGTCCAGACCCCTACGGTTGTGGTGTGCTCACAAGAACACGAGAGGTCTCAGACATGAGCTTGAGATGTCGACTCAAGGGCGTAAGAGCCCGGAGTAGCATAAACATCTAAATCATAAAATTTGATTAATGTGTGCGGAGAGGACCAACCTGCCGCACCACAAACTTGTTCGGTGTCAACTCAAGGGCGTAAGAGCCCAGAGTGGCAAGAACATCCAAACTATAAAAGTTTAATGAATGTGCGCGGAGAGGACCAACCTGCCGCACCACAAACTTGCTGCAGAGGGAGACCTCTAGCCAAGGCTTTAGAGGAGGAGAGCCCTCTGGTAGAGTGCGCCCTAAAACCTACTGGCGAAGCTTGACCGCGCGCCTCGTAGGCCCGGGCAGTAAGGTCCCTCACCCAAAGTGACAACCCAGTCACGGCTTCAAAGTGAAGAACTGCTGCCCTGACTTTACGCCACTAGCAAATGCGGTGGACATAATTCTGAAGGGCACAGACTGGACAAAGACTGAGTAGTCTTTAGATGCTCCGGCATTACAAACGGCAGGGAGCAGAAGGCTTAGAGAATGACTGGCCAAGGGTCACGAAAGGCACCTTGGGCAGGTAGGTGAGGGTGCAAAGAATGCTTTTGGTCCTACCTGGGGCAACTCAAAACAGGCCGGCAAAAGAGACAGAGCCTGTAGGTACCCAAGTCTCCTTAGAGACGTAATTGCCATATGAAAAACCATCTTGAGAGTCAGAAGTCTACCAAACGCTGACTCTAGAGGTTTTAAAAGGGGGGTCTTACCCTATGAAGAGGTCCTAGCAAGGATGCCCACCCGCCTTCCGAGGCATGGCAAACCGAAGTGGAGGCCACATAGAACCTGGCAGTGGTGAGGCAAGTGCCCGCTGACAGTTCTTCCTACAGAGACTCCAAAACTGAAGCAAACTGGCAGTTAGCTGGTTCTGTAATATGAACTTATTAGAAGGAAACGCATGCAGGCACATTAGTGCCATGTATGCTCCACCACGATCAGCCCCCGGGGTGGGGGGGGTTATTGACTCAGGGAGAAGTAGAGGAGACATTGCGCTATCAACATAGGCAAAGAGGTCCTCTTCTGCCCTGTAAAATCTACCCAGATCAGTTCCAAGTGGAGGGAGCCCTAGCACTTGAAATGGTCTCGATAACCTCAGGAGAAAGCCCTGCGAACCTCAGTTGGTACCCTACAGGGGCCAAGCATGAAAGGTTTCACAATTCGGGCCAGGGATGAATATGTCCCCTGAGCCTGAGAAAGAAGGTCCTCCCTGTTCGGAATCGACCAAGGTGAACCATAGAGGAGAGATATTAACTCCGAGAACCATATCCTGTTCGGCCAGCGCAGCACCTTAAGTAGGAGGCAAGACCCTTGCTGGTGAACATTGGCCAAGACTCCTGGGAGCAGAGAAACCGGGGAAAGAAACGCATACAGACGCGCTGTGGGTCATGTATGTGACTTAACTTCCAGACCCAAGGGGGGGCTGGGTGACTCAGGGAGAAGTAGAGGAGACATTGCGCTGTTTATAGAGGCGAAGAGGTCCTCTTCTGCCCTAAGATCTCACCCAAACTTGTTCCAAGTGGAAAAAGCCCGGCATTTAAAATGGTCTCGATAACCTCAGGAGAAAGCCCCGTGTCCTTCAGTTGGTACCCTTAGGGGCCGAACATGAAAGATTCCACAATTCGGGGCATGGATGAAATATTGCCCTGTGCCTGAGATAGAGGATCCTTCCTGTTCAGAATCGCCAAGGCGAGCCATCGAGGGAAGAGATTAGCTCCGAGAACCAAGCCCTGTTCGGCCAGCGCGGTGCTATCAGTAAGAAGCAAAAAACCCTTGCTGGCGAACTCTGGCCAACTACTACCTTAGGGTGGAGTTTTCACTCCCCTGTTGGTATTTTCTATCTAGACAGTAAATCTGCTCCCACATACGGGCATCCAGGGATATAACTGCCCTGTGTGACAGGAGCTTACCCTGGGCCCTAAGGAGAATCCAATGCGTCAGAAATACAGCTGACAAGAATGTGGATTTCCCTGATGATTTATGTGAGAGGCTACCGCTGTATTGCCCACCCGCACAAAGACATGGCAGCCTCAGGAGGAAGTATTTCAGGGCCAGAAATACAGCCATCAACTCGAGACAGTGACTGTGACAACCGAGCTGATGACCCTCCTATCCCCTTAAGCTGGATGACCACTTAAGGCCGCTACCCAGTCCGTCAGGGAGGCGTCTGTCGTTAGCAGCCTGCGACAACAAGACACACCTAGAGTGGGACCCAAGGTAGAAAACCGGGGTCTGAACCACATAGAAAGGGAACGAAGCCCGAGGCGCGTAACCCTTATTAGCCTAGGGGGTTTGGCCCTTGGAAGAAATCCCCGGGCTTTGAACCACAACAAAAACGGTCTTATGCAGAAGGTCCAGAGGGATCACAGAGGACGCAGTCGCTTTGAGACCTAGTAGAACCTTGAACTAGCCTGACTTTGCTCAGGGTATACTGAATGGACTCGATTCTAGCGGGAGACAGTTGTGCCCGCATAGTGATCGAACATCATACCCAATGGACAGTGTTCTGAGCGGGAGAGAGGACGCTTTTCATGGCGTTGAGCCTCTACCCCATAGAAACAAGATGAGCTAAGACGGTATCACTGTGCTGAACTGCCAGTTCCTGGAACTGTGCTAGGATCAGCCAGTCGTCTACATAATTCAGAATGCAGATGCCCCGGAGTCACAAGGAGCCAGCGCTACATCATCACTTCGTCCCCGGAAGTGAACCTCAGGAACTTTCCATGTTGTGGCAGAACTTCTAAATGAAGTATAGAAGTGCGTCATAAGATCGATGGTGACCAGCCAAACGAGTTGTAGGGCTTGAGACACGACCGTCTTGACAGGCATCATCTTGGACTTGAACACCCACGGGTAGTTCAAGCTTTAAGATCTAAGACAGACGCCACCCCTCACCCTCCATGGGAAACGGGAAGTATTTAGTGTAATAACCTAACTCTCTCTCTGGAAGGGGAACACATACCATGGCCCCTTTAACCAGGAGATTGAGTTTTTTTTTTTTTTTTAACATAAAAAGAAATCCGGTTCACGGTAGTGAGAACACGCCATTGAAACACGGAAAAGCGGGGAGTGAATTAAATCCTGACGCCCTTATTAGACCCACAGAAAAGAATATATCCAGCAGAAGTTTCCACACTGCCAGGATCTCTGAGATGGGTATTATATTTTAACACTTCCTGTTGAGGGGTTGTCGAGTGTTTCGAGTCCTGAATAAAATGCAGGAACAGCGAAAACACCCAATTTTGACGGAAGCCTCTGCAACCCAAAACACCAAGAGGTGGCGGGGATGGAGGGGCTTCGA
The DNA here is from genome assembly GCF_025860055.1 of Xyrauchen texanus. Taxonomy (NCBI): domain Eukaryota; kingdom Metazoa; phylum Chordata; class Actinopteri; order Cypriniformes; family Catostomidae; genus Xyrauchen; species Xyrauchen texanus. Next base: position 26,646,264 of record NC_068315.1, read on the forward strand.
GGGGGTACCGGGAGGGGTGAAGTGAAGCACGCGCCCCGTAGGGGAGCTACCCCCTAATCTAGGCGCAAGACCGTCAGGGTTTTCTCTTACTACAATTTATAGTCCTGAGGTCTTGCTTCGGGGGCTGGCGAGGGCAGCGAGACTGTCCCCAATCCCTGGGAGGAGGAGCATAGTGTGCAGAGCAGCATAGTGTGCAGAGCAGCACCAGCCTGACCTGCTGCTTGATAAGCCCTTCCCACTAAAGTGGAGGTTGTCCTCCAAGGCTTTGAGGGCTTCTTAAGTGACGATGCCGAGCCCGGCGAGAGATAGCCCGCAAGCGTCTCTTCGACCGGTGGCATCACTAAATACTGCCGTGCCTCAGCACCCACGATAGTCGAATATAATGACGTCGAGGGTATGTAAACACGGGAAGAAAATATATATATATATACAGTGAGGAAAATAAGTATTTGAACACCCTGCTATTTTGCAAGTTCTCCCACTTAGAAATCATGGAGGGGTCTGAAATTGTCATCGTAGGTGCATGTCCACTGTGAGACACATAATCTAAAAAAAAAATCCAGAAATCACAATGTATGATTTTTTAACTATTTATTTGTATGATACAGCTGCAAATAAGTATTTGAACACCTGAGAAAATCAATGTTAATATTTGGTACATTAGCCTTTGTTTGCAATTACAGAGGTCAAACGTTTGCACACACTGCAGGAGGGATTTTGGCCCACTCCTCCACACAGATCTTCTCTAGATCAGTCAGGTTTCTGGGCTGTCGCTGAGAAACACGGAGTTTGAGCTCCCTCCAAAGATTCTCTATTGGGTTTAGGTCTGGAGACTGGCTAGGCCACGCCAGAACCTTGATTTGCCTCTTACAGAGCCACTCCTTGGTTATCCTGGCTGTGTGCTTCGGGTCATTGTCATGTTGGAAGACCCAGCCTCGACCCATCTTCAATGCTCTAACTGAGGGAAGGAGGTTGTTCCCCAAAATCTCGCAATACATGGCCCCGGTCATCCTCTCCTTAATACAGTGCAGTCAGCCCTGTCCCATGTGCAGAAAAACACCCCCAAAGCATGATGCTACCACCCCCATGCTTCACAGTAGGGATGGTGTTCTTGGGATGGTACTCATCATTCTTCTTCCTCCAAACACGGTTAGTGGAATTATGACCAAAAAGTTATATTTTGGTCTCATCTGACCACATGACTTTCTCCCATGACTCCTCTGGATCATCCAAATGGTCATTGGAAACTAAAGACGGGCCTTGACATGTGCTGGTTTAAGCAGGGGAACCTTCCGTGCCATGCATGATTTCAAACCATGACGCCTCAGTGTATTACCAACAGTAACCTTGGAAACGGTGGTCCCAGCTCTTTTCAGGTCATTGACCAGCTCCTCCCGTGTAGTTCTGGGCTGATTTCTCACCTTTCTTAGGATCATTGAGACCACACGAGGTGAGATCTTGCATGGAGCCCCAGTCCGAGGGAGACTGACAGTCATGTTTAGCTTCTTCCATTTTCTAATGATTGCTCCAACAGTGGACCTTTTTTCACCAAGCTGCTTGGCAATTTCCCGTAGCCCTTTCCAGCCTTGTGGAGGTGTACAATTTTGTCTCTAGTGTCTTTGGATAGCTCTTTGGTCTTGGCCATGTTAGTAGTTGGATTCTTACTGATTGGATGGGGTGGACAGGTGTCTTTATGCAGCTAACGACCTCAAACAGGTGCATCTAATTTAGGATAATAAATGGAGTGGAGGTGGACATTTTAAAGGCAGACTAACAGGTCTTTGAGGGTCAGAATTCTAGCTGATAGACAGGTGTTCAAATACTTATTTGCAGCTGTATCATACAAATAAATAGTTAAAAAATCATACATTGTGATTTCTGGATTTTGTTTTTAGATTATGTCTCTCACAGTGGACATGCACCTACGATGACAATTTCAGACCCCTCCATGATTTCCAAGTGGGAGAACTTGCAAAATAGCAGGGTGTTAAAATACTGATTTTCCTCACTGTATATATATATATATATATATATATATATATATATATATATATTATTTATTTATTTATTTATTTTTTTAGGGGTTCTCCATGAGCGAAAAAGCTCTTCATGGAGGTTATCAAAGAAGGGAAGGGACCCATGAGGCGTTCCCTTTCTTAGACTGGAAGATAAAATCTATCCCCTAATTTGGTCTCTTTTTCACGTGGCCAGTCCAATCTGGCAACCGCACGAGTAACAACATAGAGCAATTCCTCCGTAGATTTTTTTATCGTGCACGGAAAGCTCGGAGGCGGGAAGAGAATCGCGATCCACCTCATGATCTGAAGAAGCGTCGAGATCATGTGAAGGACCAGCTGGGTTTGGGGAGAGAGTGAGAGAAAGGGATCAACCCGTCTCTTGCTCCTCAGCCAAATCCATGCTAGAGCCCCACGAACAATCTTTTTTTTTTCATGAGTGCTGACTCCTGAAGCAAGCGAGGCGAGCACGACGCACTCTGCCTGTTAAAGCAAATCGCAGTGCTCGCACCCACCCTGCTGCAACGCGAGAGCAGCGTGCTCTTACCCCCAAACAAACAGAGCAAAAACTGATGTGTGTCGTCTTCAGCTATAGAGCGAGAAGAGGGGAACACACACCGTTTGCGGCTTTCAGTCATTCTCTCTTTTTTCTTTCTTTTTTAGAAATATATATATATATAATATTTTCTAAACAGAAGAGAACAACGTTCACTGCACACTGCCTAACTGATTCTAACTCCTAACAGAGGAAAGAAAGTTTTGACAGGGTTTGTGAAACACACAGAAACAGAATCGCTCTGAAAAAAGAGTTTCTGACGTCACCTGGTGACGTATCCATTTATAGCCTAGCCGCAGGTGCATCTAATGATTACATCAGCCGAGGCTATAAATTCCGGTCAATGTTCATTGACGTGTTACACACATTATTCAGCTCGGTTCACAGCTAGAGTTGTTCCCCGTAGCGCTTAGCAAAAGTGCAGCATCAAAGTGAAGCATTTTGTAAAGGGAACTCACAGTACCTTAGCTCTCTTCAATCAGAGACAAACAATCGGCCCAACACAAAGTCACAGCAAGCACGATGAGCAATGTCCCCCTCCCTATCACACAGACGCACATTCAGTTCTTCAGCGACTTGGCTGAAACTCATGACAGCACAAGCTTGGTCCAGCTTCTTTTCAGCTCACCTCAACACTTATCCAATGCTGTCCGCGAAGAAGTCAGAAGAGAAAGTTTTTTTCTATTTCACTCCCGCCTCACTCGCGCTCTCGCTTGTCTCACCCACTTCTCGACTTTTTTTTCCTCCAAAAAACCTTTCAAAATAAAAGTCCTTGAATAACTCTACATCAGCACTCAATTTAGGCAAATCCATAAGTAAGAAGTCCATACTAGGAGCATAACACTTTTACGCTCCAAACAGTTAATTATAAAAATACATTGCAAGTGTCTGCATCTCTTTTGGATCAGACATCAAAGTTCCATTAGTTTGTTTCAGACTCCTATCAGTTCCCTCCATTTATGCCACAATAAAAAAAACTTTTCACAAAAAATACTATTTGGGGCGGCTGTGGCTCAGGTGGTAGAGTGGTTCGGCCACTAATTGCAGGGTTGGTGGTTCGATTCCTGGCCCACATCACTCCACATGCCGAAGTGTCCTTGGGCAAGACACTGAGTTGCTCCCAATGGCAGGCAAGCGACTTACATGGCAGCTCTGCCGTCATTGGTGTGTGAATGTGCGTGTGAATGGGTGAATGAGTCACAGTTGTAAAGTGCCTTTGAATACCGTTAAGGTTAAAAAGGCACTATGTAAGTGCACACCATTTACATTGTGAAATAATTTAACGTTGGCCCATTATTTAAACTTGAACAGCTAAACACCATCCTCTTTCTATCTCACAAGAAACAACATATTTAAAACATTTTCCAAATAAAATAGCAATACCCCCACTCACTTTAGAGCCATGACTAAAAAATATATTTCCTTCCCACCACATTTTCCAATCTATTTCATTTGCCATGTCACTATGAGTTTCTTGTCTGAGTACTTCGTCTGAATATATTTCCAACTGACCTTTAATTTCTTTCCCTCCCTCCAGTAAAATTAATTGTTCCTAATTTTAGGCTCTCAATGAAAAGATGGAAATTCACCCCTTGTGACATTATCATGGTTTGGTTAGTCCTTTGGTTGAGCTTTTCCCTCTCTGTAAGTTTGTAACCATTTTTGGTAACACTTTAGAATACTGTATCTTACTTAATGCATAACTAATAAGGAATTACTGCAGAACTAATAGGTAATTCTTCATTTACACTTAAATCACTACTATTAACTACTAAGGAAGGTGTGTTAACCGATCAGTATGTAATGGCATTTTATAATTGTGTTAAGTAACAATTAGCTAATCGATAAATATTGAATTCAGTCATGCCTCCTGAAGAACTACTTTTAATGATCTACTAATTCAGCTTCAGGAGAAATAACTATTAAGTAACCACTAATGAACAGTCATACACAATTAGCCATTACAATAATCAGGTTGTGTACCTTTCTTCTTCCTTACTAATAATGTTATTATTATTATTTCATGGAATTACTGCAAACTCAAAAAGAGTAATTACAGCAAATTTAATAGAAGTTTAGGCCTGTATGGTCAATTGCTTTGTGAGTGTGGTCTGTAACCAGAAATCAACTACAGAATGGAACCCCATCCCCACTCTAAGTGCCTAGCCATAACTAGCCAATTTACCTCAGGTAGGTTTATGATTTAAATACAATATAGTGTGTGTCTCTTTGTTTTCCTCAGCAAATATCACATTACCATTGGGTAAATTATCCCTGTATGTAAGGCAATGACTGAGGGAAAGGAAAAACAGGGAACCCATGAATCATTAATAAAGAATTATCACATAATTATGAGGGAATAATTTACAACTTGGAACAGTATTCTAAAGTGAAAATACAGCAAACCCATCAATGAGTGATTGTTTTGAGAAAAAAAAAAAAACTTTAACAAGTATGGTACATAGTAACTGAGTTGTTATACTGATTTAGAATTTTAGTAAAGTTTGACACTGTTTCAGTTTCACTTTTTTATTAGTTTTATAACCTCAAACAACTTTACTGATCATTGTAATGTTTGAATTACAATATATGATGTAATGCCTTAAATGCAGTAATACTTTCAAATGTCCTTCTTCAAATGCCCCAGAGTACCATATCTGTGCTCCATCCCCATCCAAAAAGACCACTCAATACACCAGCCAAGTGTTCCTTCAATAGCTTCTCGGTCTTGTTGCCTCTCAATCTCCAGATCTGACTTTTGTACGTAGACCACGCCCTTTCGATACGTTGTGTGTGCCCTCCATGATTTGGGTTCACAAATTGAGTGCTGTGATTTACAGAGTAGTGAGAGTAGCCCAGCCTTGTCAAAGCCCTATTGGGTATCCACTCATGACTTACAATTGTGGATCGTGGGCGAACATGTCTTCTGATGATGGGAATGAGATGATATCTACACAATATCGGTCGTCGTCTTTAAGCCTTTATGGCCAGCATGCCGAACACCCACTTTTTCCTTTTCCATGTTTAACCTATACTTCCACGTCCATACTAGAAATAAAAAATACTGTTAACAACTGCTTTTTTCTGATTTCATTCATAAGCTTTGTGCTATAAAATTAATTCATCCAAACTACATTAAAATAATAAAACTTTAAGTTTTACAAAGAAACATGTAAAATTCTGTTTAGAAACAATAAAGAAAATAAAGTAATAATACAAAAATATAAAAAAAAAATCTTTATTTTAATTTGTCAATTACTGATTGTGTGAGATACTGTATTGAATGTAATATAATTAATACAAAACTAAATTTGTAATGTCATTATTGTCTGAACCATTTCTATGGAAGCACTTTTCAGAAGGTTTAATTTTAGAATGTAAAAAATTATAAAATATTAGCTTCTAGCATTGCTATATTGTAAAGAGCATATTCTACAGTACTTTCATTAATTTTACAGTAAGTAACAATTAATGGAAATTATTGTAGGACAGTAAAATAACAGAATAATTACAATTAGTAATTGACAGTATTATACTGTAAAGCTTATATTCTACACAACACAGTACTGTAACGCTTTTTACAGTAATAAACTGATTACAGAACGCTGTATAATTAGTTTCATGCTGACAAATGTAGCTGTACAGTAGTTTACTTTAATTTATCAGGGAAATATTTTACAGTTCACATGCATTTTAACATAGTTTTTTTTTTTTTTTTTAAGTTTTTTTTACTTATTATGCATATATAAATGGAAGTGTGTTTAAAAGCTTTTTTACAATTTTTTTTTTTTTTTTGGTGGTTTAAATGTTGGCATCAACTGTGAAATGTCCTTAGAACTGTTAAACATAAAATTAATAATAATAAAAAAGATATCCCACCTTTCTTTTATGGCAGAAGTTGCTGTCATCTATAACAATGAACTCATACCCATACTCTGTCCAGTCTTCTTTCTATACCTCTTTAAAGCATCTTTACAGACCAATCTAAGCTTTTGACTCAATTTACTCAGGGTTGCTAAACTTCCAGCTATGCCATCCTGCATCATTTCGACCTGCCTTAATCTTAGTCCTTGACAGTATCTGAAAATAAATGTGAAAATGTTTTTTTGAAAATCATATGGGTCATTACTGTTTTAAAGTGCTTTAACTACAGTTTATGATGCACAGATTAAACTAACACAGTGTCTACATAAGACATGAGCGGCGCAACAAAATCAAATAGAACCCACATAATCAGTGATGGTGTCTACTGGATGCGACACGTCAAATTACCGATAGTAAAGTGTTGCCCCATTCTATTTCTGACATACTTGAAGCACTTGTGATACTTATAACATACGAACAAATAGATTTGCAACGGTCAATCTGTTGTGTCTGTGTAGACACGGTGTAACTGGGGATATTAAATCTATCTATATATTACCTACCGGTACATGAACTTCATCCAGTTTTGTAAGGTGATCTTGCTTTTCTCAATAACTGATCCTGCCCTGCATGTCTTTGTCACTTTCTGTCTGTTTGTTCGTCTTTGACATTCCCTGAAACCACCATAAACATCTAGCATTTAGATTAGAAATTAAATAACGTACAATATACAATTTAGCATGATCAATTGTAGTTTTACTTCTGCTGGTTTTCTCACAAAGTGAAACAACTTTCGTTCCAAGTCCCATTATTTTGTTGTTCAAAAACCTGCAACCAAACAAACAGATATACACCAAGGAGCTCTGAAATAAAGTAAAACAAACAAACAAATAAACAAAAACACCTACAACATCTGATTTAGTTGCCGCCTTTTTGTCCTAATTTGGAAAATGTATGTAGCCTACTACCCTTACGCCACTTAAAATCAGAGAAAGCAGTGCACTCATTAGACAAGCTTGAGCTATTCACGTGATAGGTCACCTATCACGTGACCTAGGTCACCATTTCAAAGCTTTAGTTTTGACATTTCCGGGAAAATGTCAAAACTTTAGTTTTGACATTTCCGGGAAAGTGAATGTGATCCCAGGAAGAACACAAAAGTATCTAAATCTAAAAGAAAACCTAAAAGGTATTTGGATCTAATGCCCATTCGGATCAGTCCTATTTATGAACCGGTTCAAAAGATCCGAGGGTAGCATTTTATTTAAGAGCCATTTAGTGTACCAAACATGGCGTGCATACAATTTGAGAAAGACAGAATGAAAAGCGTCATGGTTACTGTTGTAACCTCCGTTCCCCGATTGAAGGAACAAGACATTGTAGTGACACAAGGGGTCTCTTCTGATAGCCTCACGTACCTCTGAAATTGAGAAAAGGCCAATGCCAAATTGGCAGACAGAATCCGCTTCTGTCTCTCACTCAACGTTAGTGTCGATTGTAGTGACACAAGGGGTCTCATGCACTAACCCGTGTTACGTGACTGCTGAGCCACGTTTAAGCAAGCTGTTGCGTGCTAGAAGCGGCTGAGTCGGCTGCACGTAACCCTCCCCAATGCCCCCAATAAAAGGTGTCATATACCGCTCTTAGGTTCCCAGTACCCGTACGGAAATAGGCGACATGACTTGCATAGGAGCCAGCTGGCCAGCTGAAGCCTTTTCTCTCGAAGTTTCTCATCATATAGTTAAAAAGTGGCTGGGGTTATCTTAACGCTATAGATGCATTGGGGAAGGTGTCCTTTTCCATTCCTATTCTTTCAGGGATAAAAGACCCTGCGGAGACCACAACCTTCCCAGACTGTGGGGAGGTAACTTATGGCTAATACACACGGGGGTTGTCAAGCCACCTGTGGACATGGTGCATGGTAGATCCTGCCTGACAAGGGAGGAGTTGCTACAGACATGGTTACCGGGGGCAGCGAGGACTGCTCAAGGGAGACGTGGGTCCTGCCAGCAGGGGGACCGTACCATGGAAAATACATTACAGGGAGTTGTCTGAAGTGGGAACTATGCCTGTGGAGCCCAAGCCCAACATGGAGTGCTCGACTCGTGGTGGGTCTGGCGGCAAATTCCTTTGCTGAATCTGAGGCCAGGGTTAGGGAGGAAGAGCATCCAGGAAACGAGATAAAAGCTTACTGGCTAACCTTGGAAAGAAGGCACACTTGATCAACTTGGTGAAGGGCGCAATGTGCAAGCGGAACACCCAGTCGGCTGTTCTGTATTATCGAGTTCTACCGGCTCGGACCTGACAAAACACAGGATGAGACCGACTCAACCCTGAGGTTGTAGAACCTAGCAAAGGTATTGGGTGTTGCCCAGCCCGCTGCTCTGCAGATGTCTGCTAAGGAGAAGATGCCACACTTTTTGGAGTGTGTGCTCGAACGGGTTGGGGGGGGCATGGCCTGGGTGTGATAGGCTAGGGAAATGAGCTAGCCTCTGCTTGCAGACAGCATTCCCTTTCCTTGGGGGAAATGCATACTTGCGCAGCCCCCGGGGCCAGTTGTGTGTCAGCGCATCGGTGCCGACAGGTGCATCCGCCGTCGTGTTTCGGTCACCCGGGATGTGAATGGCGAGCAGCGACCTGAGTCGCGGCTGACTCCAAAGGAGGAGATGTCGGGCGAGTTGTGACGTGACGGGAGCGTACGCCACCGTGGCGATTTATGTACGCTGCCGTGGCTGTGCTGACTCTGACTGGGCAGTCTGGCCTGAGGATGGGAGTCCGGTCAGGTCTTCAGTGTCAGATGCCTGAACGATCTCCGATGCAGCGGCGATGTCATCATCCAAACCCAGCTCCAAGGATGAGGCAAACTGGCCGTGAAGCGAGCCGGCATCGTGCAGACGGAAGCAAATGAGCGTGCGGGGGGGTGGGTGGTTTGTGGGGCTGTGCCCGGTGAAACCTAGCTTACTGCCATCCCCAAATCGCCTCCATCACCAGCCAGGTCATCCTCAATCCCGTGGGAAGAAGGAGCGATGCGAGAGGCGGCTGGAGTGACGTTCGCTTCGAGAAACGAAAGCCGTGACCGCAACGTTGCCATGATCATGTCCTCGCAGTAAGAACATGAACCATCCACAAACGTTGCCTCAGTGTGATCGCTACCCAGGCACACGAGGCAGCGTCTATGACCGTCGGATCTGGAGAGATACCGACCACGTCCAGGAACAACACAGCGGCGGAAGGACATCTTTAAAATATGTGTCCTGAAAAGGACGCTCAACACTTGCTTGTGTATGTTGCTCTTTTACCAGAAATAAACTGTTTTAGAGGAGAATAAACTCTTTCAGGGAAATCAAACTCTTTTATGAGAGAAGCACTGTCAAAGTGCCCAGGGGCAGAGTCTGCACAGCGTGCAGAGAGGAGAAAGCAGCTGGAATGCGCGTCAGATCCAACAGAAGCTCTCTTCCAGAGGTGGGTGAAGCAGTCGTGACACACAGCTCTCTGATCACACAACCGCTCTGCTCCGAAGAAAAAATCTGTCTGACAGACGCTCACCCGCTCCACTTTATACCCGTATGCCCGGTCCCTTATCAGGCTAATTAAGCCTCCGAGAGGGATAAAGGCCGATGGCAGACGGTGGTGCGACGAGAGAGAGATAGTTTACGGACATGTCCGTCGTGTGTGTGTTTGTCTTTTGTTTAAGTTATTCATTAAAATATTATTTATGTCATCAAGCCGGTTCTCGCCTCCAGCTTCCCTCATATACACCTACAGTAGGGTGGTAAATTATGGGATAATTTTTTGGGTGAACTAACCTATTAAATATATCCGTTTCTAGGTTTTAA